>NW_010324223.1:0-420 GCF_000700745.2 Antrostomus carolinensis
TTCCCACGACTTAGCAAAGATGATGGAGAATCGTCTAGCAATGACTTCAGTCAGCTCCACCTGAGCCCATAGATTTATGGACATCCAGGTTGCTTAATTGATCCCTAACCCAGTCCTCATCAACCAAGGCAAACTCCTCTATTGTCCTGACTTCCTCTGGGGCCTCAGGGGCCAGGGGCTCCTCAGGACAACTTCTGGCAGAGTAGACAGAGGCAAAGAAAGCATTCAGTAACTCTGCCTGCTCCGTATCTTCTGTCACCAGAGCATCCACTTCATTCATCAGTGGGCCTACATTGCCTCTAGTATTAGTTTTATCTGCCATGTATTTGAAGATGCTCTTTCTGTTGTCCTTGACCCCTCTGGCAAGGTTTAATTCTAAGGAGGCCTTAGCTTTCCTAGTTGCCTCCCTACATCCTCTGA
>NW_010324223.1:641-11031 GCF_000700745.2 Antrostomus carolinensis
GGATTTCCCCCAGCAATTGCTTGAAAAGGCCAAAGTTGGCCCTCCTGAAGTCCAGAGTTGCAATTCTGCTTGGAATTCTGTTCCTGCCACATGAGATCCTGAACTTCACCATCTCATGGTCATTGCAGCCAAGGCAGTCCTCTACCTTTACCGCTTCAACCAGACCTTCCTTGTTAGTGAGGATGAGATCCAGCACTGCTCCTCTCCCAGTTGGCTCATCCAACTAGGAGAGGAATTTGCATCAGAAAGTTATCATGGATACACTGGAGGAACCTCCTGGATTGCAGGTGGCTGGCTGAGTAGTCCCTCCAGCAAACATCAGGGTAGTTAAAATCCCCCACGACAGCCAGGGCCCGTGATTGCAAGGCTGATCTCAGCTGCCTGTAGAAGGCCTCATCAACTTCCTCACCCTGATCTGGTGGCCTGTAACAGACACCCACAACAGTACCACCCATATGAGCCTGCTAATGCTCTCTTGTTACAGAATGAAGCTGCTGAAACATGGTCTAAGCAGGCATATTTCCATTAGTCGTAGTAACTCTCCTGTGTAAGGAATTGTCTGGGCCAGCAGCTGACAGATAATCAGAGTTGATGACCACAACTGCTCTGTGAAGTGATCGGCCTTCAGGGAGGTGACAAACACCTATCCTCAGCAAGGGTAGTCTTTTGGAATACATCAAGATAGATTTAGTTAGGGTTACCTAAAGGCCTCTGAGGCACATCCTGAGGCAAACAGCCATGGTGTGTAAGGCATTGCAGCCTCTAGCTGCTTATTCTGTCCCTTTGTTGAAGGTTACTGCCATCATAGAAAAAGCTAACAGAAGTGAATCTGCACTCGTATTTCAACACCTGCTGTTCACAGGTTGATTTATGAGGGCAAACTCTACAACTGAGGTATGGATTGACAACTTGAGTGGCTGAGATATTGACTGTTGGGATCAGCAACACCCTGAACCATTACAGCTAAATCCAGGAGTGACTTACCTTCATAAAGCTTAAAGCTTTATTTTGAAATTTATTATGCACTATGCCCCTGAAATTGTCTTATGAAACTAGAATAATGTGAAACTAGACACTCACACAATGTCAGGTTTCCAAATTAAAAGGATTTCAACTTTTTAAATTAATCTTCGTAACATTGTATTACTATAAAATAGTGCTTGTAAGAGAAATTGCAGAAAAGAACAAGAAGAATGATCAGAGCTCCTGAAAATGACCTCTGAAGAAAGGATAGGATTTGAAGAAAAAAAAATGGCTGGAAGGGATATAAAATAGCACTTTTTTATATGCAAAAGGTAGTTACAAAGAGGAAAGGAATAATCTGTTCTCTGTGTCAGCCTTGGATAGAACAAGAAGTAATGGTCTTAAATTAGAGCAAAGGAAATTTGGATTATATATTAGGAAAAGATTTTCAACCATAAATCATGGACAAGTACTGTCTAGGGAGGCTGTGGAATTAACATTACTGGAAGTTTTTGAGAACAGACTGGGCAGACAACTTTCAAGGCTGAATAAGGTGGAAGTGATTCTGTCCTGGGAAAAAAATTATAAACTCCTGAAGTTGTTTTTGAAATCTGTTTTCTTTGATGCTGGAACGTCTAATATGTCACATGAACTTAAGTACAATTTAATCAAAAAAAGCCAAACCAGTGGTCAAACAATGTGAAGAATAGAGAATACTGGTTTACCCACCAACAGATTATACTGGGACTGATTTACTACTATGCTGTGAGATGAATGACGCATTAGTAGCTTTAGCTTATCCAGCTGGGGAGTGCACTGAAAGATTCAGAAATGACCAAAGTGCCTTCTCTTCTTCTCTTCTTCTCTTCTTCTCTTCTTAAAGATAGTTTACTATTTTTATGTCTTTTTTACATTAATTGGATTGTGATGGCTAATGAAAGAAAATGCTCTCCCCACTCCCCCCTTCTTGTAAGGCCTTAAGTATCAGCAGTCTGTATAGTTTATATACAAGGGCTTCCACTACTTTGGTTATCCAAGTAATTTCTGAATGGTGTGCAACTGCTACCTGAACTGCCCAACATCTTTTCTCATGTATATAAGAAATCTAGCATGGAGCTAGGATCTGAGCTATCAGTCTTGGTGCTGCTTATGCAGATTAAGATCAGGAATTTCTGGTTTCAGCCAAAATACAGACCTAAGAATGTTAAAAAAATCAATTTCCATTTTTCAGATAAGCTTTTTTGGAAGGAGGCGGTCATTAGCCTCGTGAAAATTTACTCTGAAAGAGCTCCTTCTCTGTGGGATTTTGTCAGTTTATAACCAAATTGTCTTATATATGAGATCTGTTTGGTGAAGTCTAAGATATATCTGTGGTCAGCAATAAAAGATGCTTTTCTCAAGGTATTCCAGGAGAGGGTATCACTGTTGCAATACTTAACACTGCACATTTCACTATGAGGTTATAAAGATAACTGAACTGCCTTTACTGTAATTTAGCTCAAATATTTTAAAGGTTGATGGTTTATTGGGATAATGAGTTTCACAGAAGGTCATATCAGGTAAACTCATAAAAGCAAACATCTTGAAATATAGTTATAGAATCATGGGAACATTGGGATTGGAAAATCACCTTGTCCAGCCGCCTTGCTGGCACTAAGCACCACAGACACTCACTCACTTGTGTCATTTGGGATGGGGGGGAGAATTGGAACAGTAAAAGTGAGAAAACTCATGGATTGAGATAAAGATAGTTTAATAGGTAAAGCAAAAGCCACGTGCACAAGCAAAGCAAAACACGGAATTAATTAACTACTTCCCATTGGCAGGCAGGCGTTCGGACATTTTCAGAGAAGTAGGGCTCCATCATGTGCAATAGTGTTGTGATCTAACCTGACCGGCAACCAAACACCACACAGCTGCTCACTCATTCTCCCTTGGCCCGGGGAATAGGGGAGAGAACTAGAGTGGTAAAGGTGAGGAAACTCATAGGTTGAGTTAAGAACAATTTAATAAGTGAAATAAAGTAAAATTAAAATAATAATGATAATAGTAATATGCACAGTGCAATTCCCCACCATTTGCTGACCAGTGCCCAGCCCATTCCCAGCTAGAAATCCTGGAGGAGACAAAATCCCAAAATCACAATCATGGAAGACAGAGGGCTTTTCGGCCATCCCATGTTTATATATTGAACATGATGTAATATGATGTGGAATATCATATCACCATTGGCATATCCAAATGCCAGTTTAGATTTGTTGCTCTGCCTATTCTTTCTCTCAGCTTCTTGAACACCTGCAGACTAGCAAAACACATGAAAGTACTTGATTCTGAACATCAAATAGAGGTCAGGTTCTGGAATTTTGGCATTTAAAAAAGCTTACTTAACCTTTGTTGATATGATTTTACCAAATGCCAGAACAGCTTTCATTACCATTGCAATGCAGGCAGTGAAGCTTTAAAGGAAATGTCAGACATTAAGAACATGTCTGGTAGGTTCTGTATTTTTGGTACTTCACTTTCTATTGGTGTATAAAAACTTATGTGCAAATTCATTGTGCTAAAGAAGAGGCAGATAATGGGTCAGCTTAGACTGTTGATAATAATTATTTCCTTTTATTTTCTTTAGTATGAAAACAGTAGCTTCTGCAAGTAATACCTTTGAGCAAATACAATTATTTTTTTCTCCATAGCAGGACTGTGAAATGTCACTTAATTTGACATATCAAAAGTTGGAGTTCCTATTCTATTCAAAATAAAAAGGAATGCTCTTAAAAGAGAGAAAATTTGCTTTAAGTTGATTAGAATATTATATGTTGGAACCTTAAAGTATCATTTACATCATCTAAGTTGATCTGTCTGGATTTTAGGCATGATGCTATGCACGGGGCAAGTTAGCAATTTAGGTACCTTTTATAATCACTGGGAAGAGACAGGTTCACAACTATAAACTCCGAAGGCATTTCTGATCTAGTTTAGCTATTTAGGTTAGGGTGAATCTCTTTTCCTTTATAGTAGACCAGATTGGGACAAGCTAAGTTTTTTGTTAGTTAAAGTTAAGTAAATAAATTCCATCCAAAGGGCTTGTTGAGAACAAGTACATGCTGCCCAACTTCCAGTTTAGCTAACTCTGATATGCCTTCAATCTCGGGAGCGCTTCCAGGTGTCTACTGCCAGGTACTACCTAACTTCTGGATCCACCTAAAACCAGTTACCACTGTTTTGTCCCGTGCTGTGTTCTCCAATGATCCTGTCTATATAAAAAGAATTTGATAAAATTTTTACTAAGTAGCAGGACCCAAGAGACCTACCTCTGCAAAAAGTTACTTTCTTGCCAAACAAATTCTTGCCTTTGAACTTGTTTTTTCCCTCTTCAGTTCCTTGGGATGTGGACCTGTGGCTTCAGAGTCATTCAGTTTTAGCAAAGAGAATGACAAGTGGCTCATTTCCAAAGTACTCTGTAACCTGGTGATGGTGGTACACTTACCTGGAAAGCAGTCAATGAATGTTTTAATCTCCTCAAGCTATTCTGAGTGGCTTGTATTAACTTTAGTATCACAATACAAACATATCATTAGAGAGCTCTATCTCACAGGTGAGCTGAAAACACATGTAACAGCTATTGTCTACTAGAAACTGCATCAGCGAGGCTGCAGGAATTGCTGCAGATGCTGCTTGGGGAATTAAAGAGCAAACAGGAGAGACAGCTTTGGAATTTGGATGGCTGATAGGGGTGACTGACTTGGCCTAAGGACATAAAGCCAGAGGCTTTTTTAGCTGATGATTTTGAATGCAGGGAGGCAAGTCTTGCTTTCCAATCTAAGCTCTCCTTTTTCTCTCGCAGTCCATGTCATTTCTGGATAATTTAAGCAGCTTCCCACTCAGATCCTCTATCAGCTAATGAAAAGTTCTCCCTCTACCATCTGCACTGTAGAGAAGATGGAAATCTGATGGAAAATCCCCCTGAATGTCAAGCTATGTACAGAGGCTGCATTCCAATGCTTATCTGAGCAATGCACAGACATTTCTGAGGATACAGACCTTCAAGGCTGTTGTATTTACAACCTTTTGTATTCTTTTCACTTGCATGCACAAATATCTCATGTGCAAAGATTTGGCTTTTCTCTTCCTCTCCCCTGTGCATTTTAATGTCAATATCAGATGCATATGCAAGTGACAAAATTTTTTGTTTCTCACTAGTGTCAGTGGAAATGCAAATGTCTTTCTGTCACCAGCATCCACAGCTGCTTGCCCTGGAAAAATCTGCAATTAGGTAAAGGCAAGCGTAAAGCTGCTCAAGGGCAGATGGGAGATAGGCTATGGAGTTCCAGCCCTGGGAAGTTTTCTACAGAGCACATTCAGCCTTGTATCACTATTGGGCTTGCTGCAGTACAAACAATAAATAAACAAAGAAAAAATAGATATATAAATAAAATGGATCTACATGACTTTGTTGTGAAATACAATGTTGAGTCTGTACAACTAATTGAATTATTATGGTAATATCTCATTGCTCCCAATAACATTTCTGTATTAGTATTACCTTTCTTTTTTGAGTGTCTGAAATTCAGACTCAATCATGTTCTCTAAACATAAGGAAAAATGCTCATATGAATTATTTTTGCCCAAAAAGCAGCTACTGTATGTAAGCAATCATCTAAAAAAATCACTAGGAGCTTAGTGTATGGATTTAGAGTGTCTATATGGCAGCACAATGACATGATAGATTCTAATGGTTCTATTGTAAATAATAGCTTAAAATTAAACTTTAAAAACAATGTAGCTGTCTCAGTTCACTGAATGTTTAAAATTATCTCTCATTTACTTCCATCAAATGTATTTTTATTCTTTTAAATTCAGTGTTCAGAGGCAGGGAAATCCAGCATTATTTCACAGTAAAATAACATTAGGAGTCTTCATTAAAGTGACATATCAATCTATTTATATTCTACTCATCAGTATGATTCCTGAACTCTTTACTGTAATTATATATATTCACCAAGAAGTCTAGCCTAAGATTTGCTTTTGATGTTTTTCTTACTAACAGAAAGTAATCTTAAAGCACTAAGTGTTGCATTTCATTCACAAAGATGAAACTATTGTGGATGTCTTTGGTTTCACAACAGAGAACAGTGGTAAAGAAGCATGTTTTTCTGTGCTTAGGTTTTGGGGTGCTCTACCTTCAGTACTCTTGCATACTTTGTACAACCAAACAGTTATTGCTATTATTGACTTACCTCCTGAATATAATATTTAAAAATGGTTCCCTGTCAATAATAATAACTGGTATTTCAGAAAAGAGGATCACCTCATTAATATTAGCATGTTAAACTGAAAATATGGAAAAATATATAAGAATTTCCTATCAAAAAAATAAATATCCTGAAAATCCAAACTTCTCTCTGTTTAGCACCTTATTGTGATTCCAATGAGACTCTATTTATTGGACAGGCTTAAACTATTTATGAAAACCCCAAGAGAAAAACAATATGTAAAGTCACACCAGACAGTTTTGAAAATGTTACATAAATAATTGTGGCCCATTGACTTATGTCACTCACAATCTGTTTGTACCACTGATGGGGCTGGTCCTGCTTATGTTGCCTCTCAGCTGTACATGTCAAGAAGTCCCATAACACTGCAAAACAGTACTTCTTGGGGTACCCAGCCCCCTGAGCTGGAAGACAGGGACAGGGAGCAGAATGAAGCCCCGTAATCCAAGGCAAAATTGTTAGCAACCTGCTACACCATTTAAGACACACACAGGTCTATAGCACTGGATGGGATCCACCCAAGGGTACTGAAGGAGCTGGCAGAAGTGCTCAACAAACCACTTTCCATCATTTATCAGCAGTCCTGGCTAAATGGGGAGGTCTCAGACAATGGGAGGTTAACAAATGTGACACCTGTCTACAAGAAGGGCCAGAAGGAAGATCCATGGAGCTACAGACTTGTCAGTCTTACCTTGGTACCAGGGAATGTTATGGAGCAGGTCACCTTGAGTGCCTTCACAAGACATGTAGAGGAAAACCAGGTGATCAAGCTCAGTCAGCATGGGTATATGAAGGGCAGGTCCTACTTGACTAACCTGATTTCGTTCTATGACAAGGTGACCCAATTAGTGGATGAAGGAATGGCTGCAGATGTTGTCTACCTAAACTTTAGTAAAGCCTTTGACACCATTTCCCACATGAAACTAAGGAGTCAATAAATAGAGCTATAAAAGATTTAATTAACAAAGTGGCCTAGGCCAGAGGAAAAGAAAAAAAATACACCCAATTCCAAATTCAATCTAACACCAAGGAAATAGTAGATATAAGTCCAAAAGGCTTCGTATATCTCTCAAAAGGGGAACACAAAACAGCAGCAACAACAACAACAGCAAAACAGTTTGAGAATCTGAGGTTTAGATTTGACTAGCATGGAGTTTAGAGCAAATCAAGATTCTAAGTGTTTGTTGCAAAAGTGTAAATAATACACCAGTACTTGTTTAGTGTACCACATTTGAGGAGACCTCTCACTTGCTTTGAGTATATTGTGCTTTATGCGGTATTCCATTACAAAGGTTCCATAACATGCAATGTAATAGCATTAGAAATTGGCTCATGAGGATGACAAAGTTGTTCAAATGTAACTAAGCGAAAAGTAAGATGCTGTAGCAAAAGTTTCTCTTTAGCCTTCTGTATACTCTTTGATAAATAGGAGCATGTGATAACTGACTGTGAAGGTATGGCTGAGAACTTAATTTACAGATTACAAACCAACCTGCCACATTTACAATTCCATGTCTCTAACAGGAACCTAAATGTTAGTTTTCATTTGTTCATGTTAATCTTCTTTCAGTGCTTTAAAGAAGACAAATATTTACCAGTGTGGAAATTTTTGATTGCACCGTTTTGCCTTCCAAACAAAACCAAAACCAAAATCCTCTCAAATGAAACACACTAACATGAACTTTTTTAAAAAGATGGGCTTGGTCTAAGATTTTTTCTTAGATGGAGTTAGTCTATGATTTTTATGTCAAATTTTAGGCCAGAACACGGTATTATAGCTGAGGTATAACACCTTGAAAAACTATGTTTGTAACAGAAATTATCACAGAGACTGATGTATAGTAGCACCTGTGAGTATACCAATAATAAATACATCTTGGTACCATGAAATACATTTATTACAGTAGTTTTACTTTACTAGTCTACTTTGAGCTAAAAGTTTTTCTTACTGGTAAATACTGGGCTTGTAAACCTCTTTAGTCATAATACAAAAGTTAAAACTGAAGGCTGTAAAAGCAAAATTAATTGACTGTGAATGTAAATATTTAACAAATAGGAAAGGGTTTTATTCTAAAGATTCACAATGGAGAGGTAGAATATATTGCTGGAAGAAGAAGAAGCATTTCTATGGCAGGTGGGTTTATTTATTTATTTATTTACTATTGCAAGCATTGATTTACCATAAAAATAGAGGCTGATTTTATTGCTTGAATTAGTCTTGTGGAAATGTGGTTGGTTTAAAACATAAACAACTTATAATAAGCAAGAATGTTAAATATCTATGAAAAACTGTTAGAAAATAAAACCTGTGCAATTACTACATATTTTACCCTTGACTAGCATTAAATTCTACAGCCTTTTAACTGTATAACACAAAAAGGTAACCTTACTAGAGTTCTTTTTTCAAAAGTCTAATCAAACCAGTAAATACTTGTTTTGTGTCTGACCTCCAAAGTTGCTTATAATTCACAAAGACAGCTCTGTACTTATCAGGTCTTCCAAGTGGCAAAAAACCCAAAACAAAAACAAAAACAAAGAAAGCAAACCAAAACAAAAAACCCCCCACATGATGTTGGAACTTTGTAAGTATGTTTATTTGCAATTAAACCCTCATATGGTTGCTACAAGGGACTTCTCTGTATCACAAAGTAGGTGATGATAAAAAGCATTTATTTATTGAGAGGCAAAAGGAGCTTGAGAGAGGACTTTCCACAGGGCAGTTGTTATCTTTCTCGGTGTTATACATTGGCACATATCTCTATTTACTTTCTGCATATTTATCAGATATCCTTATACTTTGACATCAACCATCCTCTGTTGCTTTTGCTTAGCAAAGGAAATTTAGGTAGTCCCAGTTTAAAAGGTGTTGTAAAAGGAAATTCTAGCTCTAAATCATGCATCTTCAATCTGCTTGATTAAAAAACCATCTTTTTAAAGGGACATTTTGCAAACTACTTCAAAGATAATTTGAAATAAAGACAGGGTTTGGTGGCTGGGTTTCTCCCTGTTTTAAAGCAGTTAATATTTACATCATTTGCTTTTAGTACTTACCTAGTATCTATTGCATTCAATAGTCACCTAACATCACTGCAATCATGACCTGTTTCTTCATAAGAAAACCTATTCTTTATCCACTGTTAGTTTCCACAGATTAATCAGAAACTGTTATGACAAATCAAAACACTGTAAGATTTTTGACCATATGACTATGAATAGGAAAAAAAAAAAAAAAAAAAAAGATTTGGTATAATTCGATGAAATGTAAATGATTAAAAGCCTGACCCAACATCAAGATGTGAAAAAGCCCTACAGTACACTGATGTTATATTGGTTTCAGATGCTGTTTATGCCCTTCCGAGAAACCATCCTGAAGGAATGACACTGATGCATAGAGAATGAATAGTACCTCTGTAATATGTAGCCTCTGTAGGATGTATAACACACTAGTTTTCTTGCTATACAGGCAGAGGTAAATTTTGTAGCTCTGCATTTGTTACTGAAGAAGGGTGAGTGAAAAGTGGCCAAGAATAGGCTGAATCACCAAAGAGCAGAGGGAGCTAGTTCTGAAGAAATGCAGCTCCCAACCCAAATATATGTGGGTGAGCTTGACTGGAGTCTGAATACAGGTGACCCTGAGGAGAAGTGACTTGACCATCCTGAAACTCCTAGCAGAGAACCAGCACCACTGGAGCTACTGAAGAACCGGGGGCAGAGGTGACCAAGGGATTTGTCTGGTTGCATGTGCTAAGCCAAATCTGCCAACTGTCAGCTTCAGGAGCCCCAGTCTCTGAGGACCACTTGTAGTGGCCAGCCAGGCACCCAAGTTTGGCATAAGGGTAATTTTGCATGTGTGTGTCTGTCTGAGTGAGTGTATTTCCTTGAATTCTGCTCTTTTTGATTCCTACTTCAGTCAACTGTTCCCAGCAAAATTAAATTGACTGTGGCTTGTATTAGACTACTGTAGTGACAGATGTATAGGGGAGATGAAGAACTCTTACATAGGAATAGCTTCATTCTTCCAATATGCAATAGTTCCTAGCACTCAATATGGTGCCACTGATGTATATATTCATATGTGTGTGCAAATATGCATATATGAATGGATTTCTCTTTATTTATCTATACTGTAGTGGGTTGACCCTGGCTAGAGGCCA
>NW_010324224.1:0-9944 GCF_000700745.2 Antrostomus carolinensis
GGCGGCTGCTGTGCGGGACCCGCCGAGGGGCCGGTGTGGGAAGGAGGAGAAACTCGGGAAGGGAAACTCGGGAAGGGAAAAACTCTCTGACGAGAAGGGCGGCAGCGCTTGGGGATGAGAAGCAGCTGCAGGGAGAACGGGACGGTGGCAGAGACCCGGTTCCTCCCGTGCTCACACCACCCACCGGGGCTGGAAGCACGCTGGCAGGCCCGCGGATTAGTCCCGCTCCCTGCCCTGTGTTCCCACCAGCCCTACGGATTTTCTCTTCCTTTTCCTCCCCCTTCCCTCCCTGGCTGCCAGAATAACTCTCTCCCCACTTCCCACCAGGCCAGGTGCCCAGACCCCACCTGGATGTCAAGCAGGCACCATCCCAAGCCAGTATGGGCTGTGTCCGACCACAACCGGCTGCTCCAGAGGGGTACGGACAGGGGTTCTCCTCCAGGAAGGATGCTCCATGCCACACAATTCAATCCTGGCATTGCCCTGTGACAAATTTGGGGTTAAGACTAAAAGCCAGGCTTCCCAAGGCTCGAGGTTGTTCCCAGGTGGGGTTTGGGGACAGAATGGTCTGCCAGTAGCACACATCAACTGGGCACACTGGGGGTGATGTGCGAACATGGTGTGGAGAAGACAGCTCCTGGGAAAGACACCCTAATGAAGAGTGATGGATGCCATGTACTTTGGAAAGACAAGAGGAGACGGAACAACCCCATGATAAAATAAAGCAAACTCCACCAGGGCGTTCAAATATTGTCCCTTTGCCCTGCTGGGTTATCCCTTTGTGTTGAACAAACTGTCATCCATGGAGAAAAAAGTTAATTAATTAATGAGACCCAAAAGTTGTGGTCATGAAGTGGCCATGGGAACTCTTAAGTTCGTCAATTTAACCACAATGAAAAGCCAGCTCTGAAACAATGACTGTAAACCAGCACAAACTGCCAGGCCACCGTGCCCAAGCGTACAGCCAGCTCACGGCAGCACGTGGCGGCTTCCTCACAGCACTGCCCCAAAACTCACACACAATCACATTCAACTTCTTTTAATATTTCACTTTTTTTTTCTTTTTTTTTTTTTTAGCTCAGACCTGACCCATGCATTAGAAAAGCCCAGGGATGTCACTGAAAGGACACGCACAGATAAAAGGCAGTGCTGACACTGTA
This sequence comes from Antrostomus carolinensis, assembly GCF_000700745.2. Classification (NCBI taxonomy): domain Eukaryota; kingdom Metazoa; phylum Chordata; class Aves; order Caprimulgiformes; family Caprimulgidae; genus Antrostomus; species Antrostomus carolinensis. Next base: position 1,161 of record NW_010324224.1, read on the forward strand.
ATATCTCTGAGTTATTCCTCTACCACTCTGAGTTTAAAAGAAACATCTGTTAGCAAGGTATTTGGGCTATGAATCCATCAAAATCGGTGAAATATTGCTATTGCCATTTCAAATGTATCACACTGTGTGTTATTCTTAACAAGGGAAAACAATTTTTGGAGTAGCTGCTGTGCAACTTTTTAAAGTTTAAATAACATTTTCATTGAAAATACTCCAGCCTATAAACAAAGTTTACGCAAGGGCCCGTATAGCGGCTGCTCTTCAAACAGACCTCTGGATTTGGAAAAGCAACTCGCTCCCTCTTTGTGGGAGCAGCAGCCATACGTTCCTCTCTTTGTCTAAAGACCTCACTCGGATTTTGTTAGGATCAGAGAGCAGCCGTGTTTGAAATGTTTGTCACTGAGGAATTCAGTCCCACGGCATCCAGCGCCTACTCTCTTAAGCCATCCCCGTTAAACCGAGATCCAAAAAGTTGCTTATGTAATGCTGGTTAACCAAGGAGGTGGCCAGCTGGGGACAGAAAACCAGTGGAGAGCAACGTGGTTTAGGCTCTTGTAGGAGGTAATAGTGTATTTGAGTAGCTTATTGGTTACTAAGAAGTATTAGTCATGGGGAAAGCTGTAGTATTTATTCCGTAAAATGTAAATACATAACCCAAACCACAAAGGGATAACCATGGATGGAAATAGTGTAGCGTTTACTGAGGGAGCTGAAATGCATTTCTACAGAAGCTGTATTTCCTTAGCCCCAGAGAGAGTAATTCACCTTGAACGTAGCTTCTGCTCGAGCCTCTGGACTTACACATAGGCTGAATCCGGTCCAGGCATGCTAAACAACCGAGTGTGTTATATATTCCAACCAAAAAAGTGAATGCCAAAATGGAGCTAAAAATATAAATGTGGAAGGTTTTAAAAGCAAACACTGCTTAATTCAGCAGCAGATACAACATTGTGTGTTTTAAAGATCCAGCACATCAAAAATAGAGAACATTATGTCCGTGCTCAACACAAGACACACCTCCCCCTGCATCACATCTCGCATGGGTGAGGGGGGAATTGGTGTCATCCTTGCCTGTGATCCAGTTCCAGCTGTAGTTGGGGTTCCGCTGACAGGTTTCCTCCTCTCTGACTTCCATGCAAAAGCTTCTGGGGATCTCTGCACCTGGACAACAAGACCACTGGCCTCCTCTGGAAGCCAAGCACCAGGTCACTGGGGATGTCACCCTGCAAAGAATGGCCAAAGAGGTGAGTCATGTACGTGCAGACCTTGACTGTGACAAGAAGACTTGTTTTGTTGGTGGCAGTGAGAAGCCCAGGAGCTGGCAGGTCTCCTAGAGTCTGGGTACCTAGCTCTGCTCGCAGGAGCAATTATTTGCTTTCTTTTGTTTCAACCCAGTAATCGTGGATTTGCCCAGATGTGTTCCTGATAAAATCCCAGCCACTAACATTTGACCTGTTTCCAGGTTTCACGTGCTCAGGACTTACCAGCAGGCTCTGCAGGTTGATGTTCAGCACCTCTAGAAATTAGGCCAGCTCTGTTTACAGGGCAAACTTTTCCCCTAATGGCAGCATTTCAGGAGATGCCTCTGGACTCGGGCAGAGAAAGATCTTCTTCCCAAACCTGTTCGTGCATCCTCTGTTATTTTTAGAGCAGCTGCACCTTTTGAGCTCCAAAGTTTGCAAACAACCTGCCTGGGAAAAAACCAAAACAAAACAAAACAAAACCCCAACAAAAACTTGTCTCACCAGATTTGTGCTTGAGCAGAAACAAGCCTAAAACCATAAATAAATAAATAAAGTCATATGTCAGAGATGTTTTAATGACATGAATTACAGGAGGAGATGTCCAGAAGTGTGCTGAGATCAATTCCCTCCTACCCTTTCCTTTCAACTGCCTAAGCTTGTCAATTAAAACAAAGGGAACTGAGCAAACAATTCCAAAGGGATTACATTTTCCAAAGTAGCTCTTCACTAAAGAGCCCGACTACAACCGGTGAAAACAAGTGCAGCTGCTTGAATGGCAAAAGGAACATTTTTTACAACCACTCTGAGATTTTCCTGATTTCTTTGAACGCTTCAGATCTGGCCTGTTCTACCAGCATTTTCTACCTTCTCTTGAATAAAGAAATCCATACTTCTCCTGAAACACAGGACTAGACCCAGCTTGGACTTTATTTCAACTTTACATTAAGGTATCTCCACTCAGGTGTCAGGACTACGTCGAGAACGACTTCTGAGCTAGGAAGAGAATCAGGATTGATGGTTTATTCCAGATAGGTTGTTTTACAAATACATAGAAAAACACTGTGTGGAAACATTAAAAAAATACAGTTCTAAAATGTCAGGCTTTGGTAACCAGATTCACAGCAGTTGAAACAGTAGGACTGTCTGCTTTTTTCTGTTTTTAAGGATGATTTTTATTGTTCTGCAAATGCTATGAAAAGGTTGAGTGTCCCACACAGGGAGAATGTTTAGTTGTTTTTACTTGACTTGTTCATTTTTGTATTTTTCAAAGATCCCCAAAGCTGAGCAAGCCTAGAAATATCACCTCTTGCTTTTCTTACATGCATTGTTCATCATCTACTGTGAGAGTGTGAGGTCTCTGCTGCTAAATATTGTTCCTTAGAGATGCTTGGCCAGTGCATCAAAAGTAGGAGGCCTGGGTCTTTGGGAAGTGCTTCAGCAATACAACTCATAAAATAAAGGTAAAGCCATTTTAATGGTCTGCTATTAAAATTCTCCTGAACTGTGTTAGAAACTGCTCTTTAAGCCACCTGTTGGAAAATCATCTATACATCGATTGGCTTCCTTGATCAATGTTACAAGAAGAATATGCACTGATCTCAAGCAGCTTTTGGAAAGGAATGTTGCTTTTAACACACATTTGCTTCCACACTGCATTACTGCCCACTCAATCAAAACCTCATCCCTGAGGAGCAAGGAGGACCTCCAGAAGATGAAGAACACATTCCTCCTGCTCTGAAATTGTAGCTGCTACTAATAAAGACCATCATTCTTCTAACGAACGCCATATGGCCATATGGCTATCTAAGATAAGCAGATTCATTTTGGATCTGTTGAGTCATGAATACTTTTGGAGAACACCACAAGCGTTGGCAGCTCCCTTAGCGTACATACCGCTTCAGTGCGTCTCTAGCACTGGATTTGTCTGAGTTCGGCTGCGACTCTGGTATTTCAAATGCTTTGCTCTTCCTCACTGTCTAGCAACGCTGCCAAATATTCCATTCCACACAACCATGTGGCACCTCCAGGGTGCTGACATTTGTCTTTGTCCTTTAATTGTATCTTGAGATCTGCTATCATCAGAAGCTTTAATGATTTCAAACACTAGTACAAGGCATAAATAAGCAGAGCAGGACAACCGCTGCAGAAATAGTTCACACCAGCTCTATTGGATTTTCAGCAATAGCAAAGGACTTTACTGGTAGGCATTATCACAAGTGCTGGGATATGGCAGCACATTGATGAATTTTGTGTTTGTTAATGTGGACATCCTCACCTGAAAGCAGAGAGGAAGGATCCTGCTAGGGATTCCCAGTCAGGAAACATGGCCATGTCCTGAGGTCTTCATCTCCAGCAATAATAAACTGGTGGGGCTTGTTAGTACCAGTTGCCCGGTGACAAAGTGCATGCTCACAAATAATCATCAGATCAAAGATTGTTCTTAGAAAGAACTCTCTGAATAACCTTACACAATGAACATGTATGAACAGAGCATGAGTTTCCCACTGACACGTGACAAGATTGTTTCAGAGGGAAGGGCTCTCTCTCCACACACAGGTATAGGAGGCTGCAGGTTGTATGGGCTTTGTAGTTATTCCTTGTCAAGCTACTGTCCTACTTCTCACTCGGTGTCATATGTACTTTTATAAACATGTATGTGTATATAAATGTGTGTACATACAAACAGACACACATGTATTCATCACATCTGGCTAAAACATACTAAGAGCAGCAGGATCCTAACCAAGGTGGGACCCTGATGGCTTGTTCTAGTACAAAACAATCCATGTTAGTGCAGCAGCTTTGTCAGGACAACCCAGTTCACTGCAAATATCCTACAGGTTTAATCCTTATGAAAGGGGAAATGGCCTATACAGCAGAAAGAAAGAGCTAAAAGAACCTGCAGTCCTTCCTGACAAACCTCCTAGCAGGACCTACCTCACCACAGTGCAGCAAGGCTCTCTTTTATTATTGATAAAGCAAGTTAACAAGTGAGGTGTTAGCTGGGTTTATTTTCAAGGTAGAGACATTCTTATTTACTGTTACTTGCTCTGCTTTGTTCTGGGGCAACAAAAACCACTTGTCAGCAGAATCAAATCCCACCTTCTCTCCCAAACAACTACTACCCAAAAGCACCTCAGCAGGGCCACAGTTTATGTCAACAGCAGTGAAATCTGATTTAATTTTTGGCTCTTTTTTACATAAGCAATTATCTATTTTCCCCTTCACTGCTTCCATCATACACAGACAGTGACTCAGCAGCCTAAAGGAGGCCTTTAGCTAACTGGGAAGTTCAAAGGCAATAGGTTTAGTGCAGTGCAGCAAGTACTGGGATGCCTAAAGGAAGGTTGGCCTAATGATGAAGGAGTTGATTTGGACTTCAGAAGGTCTAGGTTCAGCTTTGTCCTTTTGTGACACTGGCTGAATCACCAGGAACCTACTTTAGCCAAGTGGCTAAACATATCCTTAACAGTGAAGAGTAATTAAAAAAAAATGTGGAAAGGAGGCAATTAGAATTAAAGGCATGTCAGAACTTCCATTCTGGAAGAACAAGAGCATTTTGCACCATTCTCAGAAATAAAGTAAAAATAAACATTCGTTCCAAGCAGGTCCTCAAATTCCAACCCAGCAAACAGAAGTCTTTCAAACTATTTCAGTGGAGCTCCAGTCCCTGAGAACATACTGGAAGAGTAACATGACACAGAGACTCTGTATGATCTCTCATTTACAGCCCATGAAACAAAAGCTGTACTGCCCCATATATCATGGAGAAACACCCAGTGATTCACGTCGCATCTACAGCAGAAAGATCTGGGCACCTCCTGTCGCACCCACTTGAGAAGAAGAGCAGAAGGGAATCATTGCTGTGGGACATTCCAAAAAATAGAGAAGCACAATCTCCTCCGTAAGAAAGAAGTGAAAGTGAATATGCTTGGAAACCAGGAATTACACACATTGTAGTCAGAGGTGGGTTTCCAGCATTTTCCAGAAATAGTCATCAGGGCTTTAGATTACTGGCTGGCAGCCACACGGCCCATGAACTGAAGGGAAGCCAATTTCTTGACCCGCAGGCTTCAATGCAAAGACAGTCTGTACTCGCTGATACCTTATCCAAACGATGTGGGCAAACCAGCGTTGTACGTGTGTACCGTGCGTGTCTAATCCCACAGGCAAACTAGCCTTCCATTAAAGGCCATTGGCAGGACCTACTTATTTTATTTTTTAAAATACCAGCCACCAAACAGCTTATAGAGGAATGAAACTGAGGAACTGGGTCATAAAAAAAAAGGGAGAAGAGGGCCTTTTAGGAGAGGAATACCAAAAAAATCTGTTTGAAGAAGAAAAAAAATTAAATGGCAAAGAGGGAGTGAGTCTGAAAACATCTCATATCTCACTGTGTCTTATGAAGGGACTCTCTCTTATGAAGGGACCTTGACAGCGAAGGGTTGCTCACCTACACAGAGGTCCACCTGGGCAGAAGGGTTTACAGAGCCAGACCCCAGAAGATAAGCAGGAAGACAGAACAGGACAGAAAATCGATATGGGAAAGAAGTGAAAACAAAGAAGGCAAATTCATTCTGGGCAAAGGGCCAAGGCAAGGCCAAGTGCAATTCTAGAAAACAGGACTGAAGCCAAAGGCACCAAGGTGTCACGACAGACTAGCACTGGGCTGCAAAGATAACCCAGACTGACGCAACTGGCAGGTGCACAGCATCACCCAGCCATGAAGAGAAATAGGCTTAAAACTAGATTTTTGAACAAAAAGCTCAAGAGGAAGGGTCTGAACCAGCAGTTTCTATTTGTGCAGGACCCAGGGTTAGCATTACACTGGTAGGTCCCAGTACCAGCCCCCTGGGCACACTGGTGTTACACTTTGAGTCATGGAAAGCAGAACTAAGTTGCAGCAATTTCCCTGAGGGCCTCTTTGTTCCCCTGGTAGCACCCTGCATTACTGCTTGTTCCACCTCCATCCTGCTGACTCTGCTGCCTTTTCCCACCCTCTGTACATGTACCTGATAAGGCAACAAGACTCAGAACCAGGTATTGTACCCAAATGACACCACACCCCCATTTGAAGAAATACTGCAAAAAAGCAAATGCACAATGTCATTTATAAAAGTGGCATCAGCTTATAACATTCCTGACAAGCGCCCAACACTGAGCTACAACTGCCAAAAACAAGAGACATCTGTCATGCCTCCAGAAGCCCTCAGCAAGTCACTTTATCTCCCATCACACTTTCCTCACCTAACAGTTAGACGGGCAGGAAATCCTGCTGCGTGCCCACTTCAGACCAGGCTGAGTATGGCAAGGACAGAGAAGAGGCTGAGTGAGGTTGGGGCTTGCAGGGCTGCGAGATGAAAATGAAGTGGATTAAGACAGATGTTTGAAGAGCAGAGGATAAAATGAGAAGGTCAAAGAGAACTTAGAGTCAACGAGTATTGACTTGAGACAGGGAGAGTGGAGACACACCCCAGATCCAAAGCACAAAATAGCAGCCATCCAAGGTGATGGCTCACATCACCTCACAGAATCTCTCTCAGTGTGGTGCCACAAGGACAGTTTGGATTTGCAAATCTGTCGTGTGCTTCATTTCTTTCTCTTGGGACCAGCCACCAGCACCATTCTTTTTTCAGAGGTTCCCCAGCTGGTAAGCCACCAAGACCCCAAGATGAGATCACCACAGAGGAGGTACCTTGAAATGGATGGCACCACTGGATGACTTCCATCATGTTTTCTGCTAGGTACAGGTACTTGAAGCAGGTCCCTGAATGTATCTACAGGGTTAAGAATGACTACAGCCTGGGGGCTAAGCAATAGTCACCAGAAAATTGGAGACCTAACTAGTCTGCCTGTGTTTGCAGGAGGTACACAGCTCTGCTGTCTCAGAGGTAGCTCCCAATCCAGCTCTCAACCCTTTTTCAGGATACAGAGAATTTCTCTCACCTAGCGTCATCCATTCCCTGTCCATGCAGGATCACTCTTGTGCTGCTGCGCAAAAACTCCTTTCACCCAAACCAGTAAAACTCAAAGTCCAGTCTGGAAAAAAACAAACCAGACCAAACCAAACCCAAAATACCCCAGCCAGCAGATGAAAGGCATTTTTAAAATAAAAAATAAATAAAGGCTGGGCTCTGTTCTGTTGCTTGAGGCATGTAGATGCCATGTCCATACATTTCAGACTCTTCCCCAGCAACAGAGCTCCCAAAGCACTTTGTCTCTACAGGGTGAGCAGCTCCATGTCTCCCATGGCAGAGGGCACACATAGCGATCTGGCTCACGTTACTGAGCAGGATCAGATGATCAGTGAAGATCCATGATGCTGAGCAGCAGGCGCAGCTGGTCAGCAGCTCACAGGTCAAAGTCTTTTCCTTCTGTCTGAAAATCCTCCTCCACCTTTCTTCTCCCAAGTAATGGCAGGCCCTTCATTCTCCAAAGACTTTTTGTTGCTACCAAGATTTATGTACTTACACATCTCTGCATGGGCAAGATTTTTAGCACAAGGGCATTGGCACAGGATGCTTCAGCTCACTTTTTTTTTTTTTTAATAATCGATTGTTTTATAAAACTGTTCATTTTATAAAACTGTTCATTTTATAAAACTGTTTATTTTACTGCCCCCTGAGAGATTAATAGTAAATCCAGTCAAAAAACCTGCCCCACATCCCCACCTCTTAGCATATGTAGCTTTGTCACCTTTCACTCTCTTTGTATGCTGTTAGATTTTCTCCATGTAATTTTATGCTGCACAGACACCTAATGACCTAAGTGGTCCCAGGAAAGAGGAACTGGCTTCCTCTGCAAAAAAAACTGGTGTTTATTTGCAATTTACCTTACCTGACTTGTTTAAACTGTTACCAGAATGCATCCACCTACTTTCTTTTCTTCATTTTCACTTGATATCCAAGATTTACTTGAATTGAGAATGTCTAAAGCCTCAGGCATGATCCTGGGTGTTCTCAAGACTTAAATGCCACTGCTTAAAGAGTTAAAGATCTAGATGGCTGCACTAAGAGGATGATAAACTAATCACTCAGTCACTGCTGGTGAGCCTGGTGTCATTTACTGAAACATGGAATGCATTTAGCAATGTAAAAGAAACTCCATGCAGTGCAAAAGCCAAAGATGATTGTTAGATTGTCAAGGTTTACTTTGGAGAAAGTCCTCAGTCTAATTACTGACGTTTAAGCAACAGAAGTATTTTTCCTCTTGTTGAAGTTAACATTTTCCTTTCAAGCCAATGGGATTTTTTTGCAGATTCTGTTCAGAGGACTACAAAAATTTAAGATAGGGTCTGGGTAGAAGAAATAACCCTTCTAGGGAACAAGTAAGAAATGTTTCTGTCATCATAGTTATAAGAAAAGTGAAAATAATAATTATAATACTCGTAGTGCACATTTACCTGTTGATTTCTACCTTCCTGTTCTGTGAAATGGCTTGAAAGAAAAGGACAGTTCTCAGCACTCAACAGAAATACTTATTTAAAAGCCAGGCTCTGTTTTGGTGTTATAAGAAGAAAATGCTACAAATATTTTTCCCT
>NW_010324224.1:9959-20685 GCF_000700745.2 Antrostomus carolinensis
AAGACGAGGTCCAACATTTTGGTTTTATCTTTTAGAATTTGGTGAATATTGGCATTTTTTTTCTCTAGCCTTACAATGAAATCTCAGTTAAAGATCAAGATACCAAAAATTAATAAAACATCAAAGGAATTTTGTGGGGCTCACCCAGTGAGCATCCAAGCTGCAAATAATATCATTTTATTATCTTTTACTCTATCAAATTTAAATCAGAACGGTACAGCTCCATTGTGCTAAGCAGTTGGTACAGGATCCTTGCCCAGCATACCAAATCCCAGAGCTGCCATCAGTGGATACCACCAGAAGATTTTCATTGATGGGGAAGTAAGACCCAGAGTGACAGAGAATATTCCTCTGGAGCAAAATGAAGGTGTGACCATAGCTCATCTTTGCAGATCAGTGTCACTTTGACCTAGCAAACACAGGCAATAATAGACAATGAGGTGACATGGGTTTAGGAAGTACTAACAGCTTAACAGTTCTCCAGAGACACTGGAAGGGTACTCTGATGTGGCCATAGCACATCCTTGCAGACCAGTGTCAATTTGACCTAGCAAACACAATAATAGAAGAGGAAGTAATATCAGCTGAGCAAGCACTAACTGCTTACAAGGTCTCCAGAGACTCTAGATAGGCACTCTGCTTGCTAGCTTAGACAAAGCTTGTCCCATGGCTCTGGTACTGCCACCCAAATGACTTCCAAGGAGGAGACAGAAACACATGCATTCTAATGACACCTACCTTCACGACAAGCCTGACAAGACAGCACATGATCCTTTTGCCTGCTGGGTGATGGCTGATGCCTCAGGCAGTTCTGCTGATGTTGGTTAGGACAGTCTCTGCAGAAGTAATGAAAGCTTCAGCCTGAACCATAGGATCAAAATCCAGCTGTATGGGTGGAAGTTCAGCTGACCAAATGGAGAAATCTCCAGCATTGTCTCACCCTGAAATGAACATCTAAACCAGATCAAATTCCTCTCAAATGGTGGTTGTTTACCTGCAAGCCTAAAAAGGGGAATCTAAATGAGTAACTCAGGTGTTGCTGTATACACTGTAGAGATCTAAAGGCAGAAAAAAATGAATGCTGTTCAAAGGAACCTGCTATTCCTGTTGTGTAAACTTTTCCCTCTGCAAAGAGGCAACATTTAGCCTAGGAACTGTGTCACACTTGCCTCACTGCCCTTCCTGAAAGAAAGAGTGCGAACACTTTAAGATCAGTGGGACCAAGAAATGGTTCTACTGATAAGAACTGTGGAACATTTGAAATACACTCACAGCTCCACAGACCATAATTGCTACTGCAGAGTGAACTATTTCTACCTCATCTATATGTGCATGTATTTTAAGAGTTGAAAAACTGCCGCTCTCATACTTCTCAGCAGCTAATAAAAATCCTTGTTAGCAACATCTGGATACAAGATAAGGGAACCTTGCATAGAAACATGAGGTATTCAACAAGTTTCTGCAGTGGGTTCATCATCAGTCCTCTAAGGACTTCACTCCAAAGTCCACTGAGGTGTTGGGGTGTTTTTCCATTGACTTCACTGGGCTCTGAACCAAGACCTAAAGCCTCCCTGCTGTGTTTTGGACATTTATTTGTGTTTGAGCTGTAATAAGATCTTTCATTTCTCTTATTTCTGTAAAAACAAATAAAGCCACAGTACAAGAAAGCAACTAAACACATGCTTATCTTTAAGCATATCCCTAAAATCCATTCACTTAAAGTCCTTAAGCCCTATGGACTCCTGGGAGGGAAAAGCACATGCTTAAAATTAAACACGTGCAGAGGGTCTTTGCTAATTTGCGTTAGCCCCGCATCTTACAGGGCCCTAAACACATCTTAGACCATATGGAGTTCTAGAGTCCATATGGGAGAAATTACATGGAGGCCATCTCAGAAGTTCAACTTTTAGTATTGTATCTAATGTTGGAAGCCTGTCCTTAATGGCTGTAAGACTGATTCTGTTAGGATACCATTTACAACTAGTTAAGGGAAGTAGAGTTTCTTAGATATTTGTACAAATAAGAATATCTAAAACCAGAGCCTTTTCTTGGCTTTAACTACAACACAGTCCCACCATGATGACCAAACTCATCAAAGCAAAACTGCTTTTTGGAATACATGTGTTTACTGGCATCTCAAGAACAAATGTGTCTCACTTCAGCCAAAATATTGTCCCTGGCCTCCTTCACTTTGCTTAGAGGAAGCACTCGTGCATCCTTCTAGAGCCTGGCTCTTGGAAGATAAGCGAGCCTTTACCTTTGGGTCAGGCAGCAAAAGGAAGACCATTCCCAGTAATCTGCACAGAGCAAAAAGCATTTTTCTTCACCACACCTTGTTTATTTTGGACCTCTGCTAAAGAGTGTCAGAACTCTCAGCTATCTTGATCACAGACAAGGCCTGAAATTTAACATGTCTGACAGGTCAAATCAGTGTTGCCTTTGGTGAGAGGACATTTGGGAAGTTTCTTTGTAAAACAGTCCTGTCAACAGGGTTTTGTCTGAGAACTACTTGCACTTTCTACTGATTACTTCACGTTCACATAGGTACCACACGCCAGCTAACATGAAACCTCTCTCCTTTTCAGCATCTCCTGTGCAAGGACTGAAACTTACCCTTCTGTGGCTTCTACATTCCATCTCTTTTTCTTTTAACATATCTTCCTGAACTCCTTTTTCAAGGTGCATCAGTGTGCTCCACTTCAAGATGCTCTTGGCCCTTCAGCCTTCTCTCTATAAAATTTTATGCTGTCCCATGTTTATAGGTTCATTGTTCTACAGGCTGAACAATGAGGCCATGTTTCAGTGTCCATTAATGAAGAATCTGGATCAGATGTTAGCACACAACATTGCTCTCAAGTTAGCCAAAGCACTCAGTCTGGTGCTCCTGCTGGCTTTACTATTTAATACAGGCTGCAGAAAGACAGGTGATATTTGAACCCAGCATAAAGCCTTCAGAAGAGTATTTTTTAAAAGAAAAGTGATTGTTTGAATGCTTTACATCATGTGGCTGCAGTGTCTTTGATCTGAAACTCGGTTTTCCACAACTTCACACTTACCTTTGAGCAACAGGGAAGTTGCGAGTCAATGCATCGCTCATCTGAACCACCAAGAACAGAAGAATGCTGCAACCTTTGCTTGCCTAGAAGCATTAACAGCAGAGTCCTCCATAATCCAGGACCTAGAAAAACACCTAAAATAGCTCCAGCCCAGCCCATGCTGGTTTGAGGATGGAAAGAAGGATAATCACAGGTAGCTTCTTTTGGATCCTTCTGCAGCCCCTAGTTTTTAAGTGGATAGTGGTAATCTCCTGAGCTCCTTGACTCTTCAGTGTCAAAGACCCGGTTCATAGTGACTCAACAGAAAAGATGATCCACCTTCTCTGAATTCCAAAATACAGATCCAAAGCAAAAGGGCCCACGATGTCCATCTAACAATAATTTTCAGCCATTGGCTTTGAACTGTGAGGTACTCTCCTAAATCAGCTGTTGCACAAATATAATTTCCTGATTATGGAATTGCATAATTACTGAGTTTGGAGGGGGCCTCTGGAGGTCACCTAGCCCAACCCCTTCCTCAGAGCAGGGTCAGTTAGGGCAGGTTGCTCGGGACCTGGTGGATCAATACCTTGATCCAACACTTCCATGTATGCTTAGTCTGGGATACCTATTATCTCTTCTCTCAGGTTCATGATCCAAACAGTGGTCAAGATGATGTAGAGAACTAAGCTTTTAAGAGGACCTGGTCTGATCCATTTGGTAGTGAGTGGAATATTAGAGAGGGGATAATACTCTATAGAGATGATAAAGCAGACCAGGATTAGGCTTCTGGGCTCTGGTAGATGGCTGTGCTGACAGATGGCTGAACACAGGAGCAGCAAGAGTTTTCTTCTTGTCAAAGAAATCACCCTTATAGGAAGAAATTGTGGCAATCCTTAGAGCATTCCTTTCTACAACATAGATTTTCAGATGGACTACTTTCAACTTTGGATGGTTTATGTTTTTGTAGCTGAAACAGTTGTACTGGTATTTCCAATGTTCTCTGAGCAGCTCATGTAATAAAGGAGAATATTGCAACCAAAGCAAAAGGTAAATATTCATCAGGAGGTTCTCTGTTGAGTCTCTGCTTGCATTAAATGTCCAAGAGTTATGATCCGCTTTTAAATTATCTTTTGAGGGTGACCTACATCACTTGTTGGAGAATGAGGGTTGATATCACTGCAGGCAAGCGGATTTTAGAAAGTCTGCATGGTGGACATGCAATAAGATTTAAAATTACCTCTCTCTGATACCTTTCCCAATGTTTTTCCAGAGACCACTTTGCATACGACCTGTGGAAATGAAATACTGTCTTCCTTCTGGTAGCAGATATGTAAAAGAGTTTCCCGAGGAAATCTGGGGAAAGAAAATTTTATGCAACATACTTCCTAAACCCAAAGAAGAATGGAAGGCTGTACTCTCAATAGACCTCAGAAAATTCACTTCTTTCACCACCAGATTCCTGTTCCCAATGCTAACTCTAACCTCACTGTTTCTCTTCCTTTCTACACAAGATTGATTCACAGAATTTGATTTAAAGGATGTTTATTTCCATAACAAAAATGATCAGGGGTCTAGAAAACATGACCTATGAGGAAAGATTGAAAGAATTGGGTTTGTTTAGTCTAGAGAAGGAAAGACTGAGGGGGAGACATGATAACAGCCTTCAACTATGTAAAAGGTTGTTGCAGATAGGAAGGTAATAAATTGTTCTCCATGTCCACTGGGTATAAGACAAGAAATAATGGGTTTAAATTGCAACGAGGAGGATTTAGGTCAAACATTAGACATGTTTCCTAAGAGGAAGGACAGGTGAGCACTGGAGTAAATTAGTCAAGGAGCTACAGACTCTCTGTCACTGTTGAGGCAAAGATTTGCCAGGAATGGCTCAGACCTGGCAAATCTTGCCTTAGGGTAGAGGGATAGATGATCTCTCAAGGTCCCCTCTGCCCCTTTTCCTACTAGTATATATTTATATCAATCAAAATTATCACAAATGTCTTTGTTCCACAGTAGGGAAAAAAATTCTTTCTTGAACACTCCCAGAGGTTTTTACTGCTGTTTTTTTCTAGAGTGGCAGTGCATTTGAAGGCATACGCATTTATTTCTATTTAGACAACTAATTAAAGGATGTTGTTTACAGATCTATCCCTCTGCACATGTTTTCTCTTATGGTTCATGCTATGAAATGACATGTCTGCCCCCCCATCCAAAAGCCTTCCTCCAGATAAGAGATGCAGGACTCCTGGACAAGCAGATCCTGTCCTGTCTGGAAGTGATGCCTGCAGAGCCAGCCAGCATGAACATCATCTGACTGAAGGGGCTTCCTCCACCTCTGATCCTTGGGTCTCATAGCCACAACCATACACATCACCCCCCATGCACTACTCAAAATGAGAGTTTTGCAGGAAACACATGGAACTACAACGTTGACAGAGCATGCTCTGATGGCTAACCTTGGCAGACAAGACCTCTCTCCTCTTGAGGTGGACAACTCAATCTCACAGCACATGTAGGGTTTGGATTTTGAACCTCAGGTCTACTAGTACCACTTGTGTCAACCCATCCAGTTCACCTCCAATGCAAAGGACAAAGGAACTGCTTTTAAAAAACGCATCACAACTTCCTGCCATTGCAAGCAATCCTCTGCCATAAAAAGCCATTTGCCCCCTCAATCAGCACATGGAATACTCAATACACACAAACAAGGGGATGCTCCTCCACATACTCATTGGTTCAAGACAATCATCCTCTTAGACACACAGCCAGAGGAGTAAAAAGACAACTTCTCTGACCAGTGAAGAAAATACAACTATAATCATTCAATGGTGAAAGAAATCTCCATCCTATGGCCTCAAGCAAACCAAGACTGCTTCACAACCTAACAGAACATGAAAAGGTTAAAAATTATGGTGCAAAGCAGAAGACACTCATTCATTTTCAGATCTTTCTTTCCATCTTCTCTCCATTTCCGCTCTTTCAGAGACAGGGGCTGAGGTTACGCACAGCAAAGGAAACATTTTCTTTTGGCACTAAACTTCATGGAAGCAAAATGGTTCTGGATCCACTTGTGACTGTTTTGTGTCATCTGGAGAGCAAAATTAGCCAACCTGAGGAAATATCTTCTGCCATCTACACCTTAAAAAAGCTTTTGTGATTCAGTTTCTTCATTATTTTAATTTATCTTCAAATGGCATTCAAATTAACTTACCCATGGAAGTCTGGGTTGCTTTCTTACTTGAGATCAACCATCAGAATTTGGTCCGAGTAAAATGTTTCAAATAGCTATCCCAGTCACCAGAAAAAAACGGTTTAGAGTGGTCAAGCCTAAAGGTATACCTGCATCAAGTCCAGTGAGAGTTTACCCTCCATAAAAAAAGAAGAAAAAAAATCAGAAAAAGGCAAGAATATTTGGGTGACTCTTTTTTAAAAAATATTCTGATTTTTCATGCGAAACAAATTTTTGAAACTTTTAGCATAACTGCATTTTGAATGTATTTTATGCAAGTGCAACCCACCAGAACCAAATGAAACATTTTATTTCAGGCCAATGAAACAATTAGTATGGTACCAAAAGGTTTGGGTTTTTTTTAAAGAGAACTTCCTTTATCCCTAGGTTCATGCTTTATTAAACATGTGCAGACATTATTGGCACAGAACATTTCACAAAAGGTGTTCTCCCTTCAGGTTTCCAGTTCAACTTCTTATAAAAAAGCTGTGAATCCTACAGGTCCTGCTAGGCTGGGCTGGGCTGGGCTGATAAGAAGGTTTGGGCTGATAACAGGGTTTGTCTCCCTCTGCTGGTGTTGCTTTAGCTTTTAATATCATGAATGGCTGGAAAATGATAATATTTTCTAAAAGATTTGAGAAATTCAGGAGATACTCCTCACTAATTTCTCTAATTCCTAATTATTATGACTGAGAGCAAGTACTGGCTGTAGGGTTTGATGCAATTAAATAAAATCACGTGGATACACTGATGGCTGATTAGGAATTGATTTTTTCTCTACTCACACTGATTCAAGATTCTTTTTCTGCTATTGCTTAACCTTGTTCTTGAATCAAACCTACCAGGGAGGCTAACAGATTTATAGCCAGAGTATAACCTCTATGTCATCACTAACCAAGTCACGTAATAACCGAACGCGCCACAGTGTGCACGTGCACGGGTCTGTTTAAACCAGAGCCCGTTGAATGAGAACCTTCACTCAAGTTCATCTTCAAGTTTTCCCACTCTATAACTAGCACAGCTGAACTCTGCTCTCAGTTTATGCATGAATGGATGAAACTCTGCCTGTAGAACCTGCAGTCCTGGCTAGGTGGCAAAAATGGCGAAATAAAGACCAGAGAGGAAATACTAACCCATTTAGCACAGACTATTCATGATCTTGAAGTTGGACAGCTAATTTAGGTGATCATAGTGAATGCAGGAGAACCAAGTCTCATAACCATGAAGCACAGGAATTCAAGTTTGAGAACTTGCTTCTTTGACTTTGGACTGATAATATTGTCAGGAATAATCCCATTAGCCAGGTCTACTTCCCTCCACTGATGACAAAGTGTGACAAGTGCAGTGATGGATACCTCTCATTCTGGCCATCTAGAGCTATGAAAGGCAAATCTCATCCTATATTCCTGAGATATTAATTGCACCCCATGGTCCTGTACCCTCAGATCGTCATGAAATTCTTGTCTTCCGGTTGTATTTAGCTGGTGAGGGACCTATCCTAGCGTCTTTCACATCAAAGCACAAACATTCACAGTGATCTGGTAGCAGATCTAGAAGTTAGGAAGCTGATACACAATACTGTGTATACATCACATGGCAGGATTCATCTTACCTAACTCTATCTACCTGAAAGGCAAGCATCAGGTCTAAGCTAGTCATATTAGCTCCTTGAATAGTCAACAGAGATAGGCGTTTCCAGAGGGCAACTTATTCCATGACTTTAAGACACCTGTCTTTGGCAAGATAAATCCAACCCTAAGAAAATGTTATCACCTACATTTTTCACTTCAAAATAAAAGATCACTGTCAGCCTTCCCACCTGGCAAAGAGCAGATCAGATCTGTACTCAGCATTCATCTGATGGATGAGTGAGGCTCTGGAGAATGCAACGGAAATGCCCTGAATTACTTCAGCTGAAAAACTATAGTCATTTGCCTATGTCAGAACTACCAATGCCTGCCTGGCCTGATCCTACAAAAGCTTTGCATTAATTTAAACACTGTTGCCAAAGATATTTAGGGAAGAGTAATCTGAGCAAAGCTTAGATGGATCAAATCTATTGCTTTCAGTGTGAAAACAGAATCTTCCTTGGAGCAGCTCCAGCTAAATCTCCTTTCTGGGAAATGAAACATTACAGTTGCATATTAAAGAAAGTGATCACTAGGATGTTCGTTTCCTGGGTATAGGAAACAGGTTTTTATGTAAAATATTCTTGCTTAAAAGAAGTCTCATTGTAACTTCTTTCACTAAAGATGATGACTATTTAAGTCATGTGTCAGATCCTAATGTAGGCTGCATTTACTTTTACATTTAAATGCACACATGCACATAAAAGCAGCCATCAGAGTTCCCTTACATCAAGAATATACAATTACATCAAGATTTATTTAACTGAATCCCCCATAATTAGGTCATAACGTATGATTAAGCAGTTGTTAACTGTGTCGTAAGGAAATCTACAAAGGGAATGAAATATTTAAAACAGTAATAACATACCTATCCTGCTTTGCTATTTCTGCACAGTTAAACACATAAAAACAAAGGAGCAACTCTTAATTACAAGGACAATTTATTTTGCTGACCTTCTTATTGGGACACATGCCAAACCCACTGGGGGTTGGTTTGTTGGTTGATTTGGTTGATTTTGCAGCAAAAATGTTCTTGGCCCATTGTTGGAGACGCTGCAGTTGTCTGTCTGGAGAAAGCTGAGCGTTTCGCAGTGCTAATTTACAGCCTCCTCAACTGGTCAAGGGCAGCAACGAAGTACACAAATTACAGTTAAAAATAGAGATGGCTTTACGGAATCTCATTGCAGTGGCTGCTAAAGGTGCGGGGCCAGGAATACAGACGTCTCATTCCACGCTGCCTCTAAGTCCATTTTCAGCTTTTTACTTTTCCCCTTGGATCTTAAGCTTCACTTCAGTTTTGAACTTACATAGGAAGGCAGGAGGTTAAACCAAACTGCTAACTGTGTCTCTTCAAAACTGACATTTAATACAGGGTATAAATCACTGTGGGAGCCTGTTATTCCTTCAGGAATGCAATTACATAGGGTCAAATAAAACATGAAAGAACTCAACAAGTTTTAAAATGTAGTATGTTCTCAAAAGCAGGCAAGAAGGAATGCAAAGCAGTCCAAATATGCTAACATCCACATGTTGTCCTGTATGAGGGGGATTAGAAGGAAAGGTTTCTGTTCTTTAATGATTATGGTGTTAAGCATAGGTATGTATGCAGGTTCAGGGCTCTCACTGAATACCAGTCCATCCAGGGAGCTTTGGGCAGATTACTGTATTTATTTAAAGCAGATGTCTTTTATGTATCTCATTATTTTAATTGCCACTGTAGCCCTATTTAAGATACCACGGCCATTTAGCACACAAATGGGATATGCAAAATGGACATTCACCTTTTCTTTTTTCAAGGCTGTGGGCCCAGAATCAACCCTCATTCATCTGGACTTCAGCGAGGGACTTTGTCAGGAGAGATAACATAGTATTGCAAAATCATCTCTTTGATAAGCAAACATCTGCCTGGGCTGATTTAGGCCACCTCAATATCTCTTGGACTCATTTTGCCTTTGAAACAAGGGTGGAGAACAGGAAAATACATAAATAAAACTTCATGAAGGCTGAACAAAAGACAGATAAAGCAGGTTCAGCACCTCCTATAAAATCACTCACTCTCACCATTCACATTTCACTGACATTTGAAAAAAACCCTTCTGCTTTCATATTTTAGCTACGTGTTTAAATATCCTAGAAGGAGAAGTTGTAAGGCTAGAGATTCTAGCAAATTTTTAAGGTCAACTTTTGCCCCCTTCAATTTCACCATACTGTATTTTACACCTTCAATAGTTAAACTAAGCAGACTTTGAAGTATCTTCATTGAAAATCTGGGATTTATTGGAGGCCAGTATTTTATCCGAAAGTTTGTTGGTTTTTTTTTCAGACAAATGGGAATTTTTAAATTCAAAATTAAAGGCTTTATGGAAAAACAAAATTTTGAGCATCTTAATTTGAGAATTGTTGGAAATGTTTCCTTTTCTCTTAAAAACAAAAAAATCCTTCCCATGAGTGAGTGATGTTTAAAAAATAGGTGTAAGAGAGAGTACTTTTCTTTTTAAATGTCTTAAACTTTTCAACTTGCTTTAATCTTGCTTTTAAAAGCTTTGCTTTTCACATTTAAAAATAAAAATTTCACTTGTTAACACTCTCCCTCTCCAAGAAAAAAACACAAATAACACCTTACTTACTTACTATTTTTTTTCCAGAAAAAAAAAAGAAGTAAAAATGAAAAATATGAAATATTTTTTTCTTTTTTTCTCTTTTTTAACCAAGCAAAAAAGTGGAAAATCTTAACAAATTGAGGGGAAAAAATAGAATTTTCCTCCATATCTTTTAAAAATTACTTCCACAGCAAATTTCCTAATGGGAAAATTACAAGTGGGAATTTTTCCCTA
>NW_010324224.1:20702-36456 GCF_000700745.2 Antrostomus carolinensis
AACCCCATAGCTCCAGCTAGCAGAGTCACTGATTTCACCTCCACTAAGACTGCCAGAATAAAACCTTAGATTTCTCTCACCTGTTTTATAGCAACCCACTGCATTACAGTTACATGGGTCACTGGTCCTGCCAACACTTACATATATTCACAGAAGCCTGTGAATAAGCTTTAGCAGAAACAAAAAGCTTTTTTAAAGGTAGAGATAGCACTACTGTCTATTATAAAGATTATTAAATACTTCCTATCTGAAGAATATAGCTTGAGTGGCTTAAAACATTGCCCTACTCCAACCATATGGGTGAAATACCTCACGCTCATCGTGGGCCTCAGGGCTGGTTTGTGTGTGGGGAAGATTTTTTTATTATTATTTTTTAATATCAGCTGGAATGACTCACCTGTTTCAGAGAAGTTGATCTGGGGAACAACCACTGCTCAAGGGTTTTCTCAAACAATCCCTGAGCCCTTTGGATTTAAATGGTCTAATGTCCTAAATCTTTGAAATAAGGGCTTTAAAATTACTAGCAAGGGAGTCTCTGGATAAAGAATACACCTTGCCATGTGAAAATGTCTCCAAATGCAACCAAATTACAAGTATTTGTAAAACTGCTGTTTGCACTTGTGTAAAAATTGAATGGTGTGACTGCACAGAGCCAGGGGTCTACAGCATGGTTTCCCAAGCAGGGAGAAGATTTACAAAAAGCATGTCTGGAAGAGAAAGAGCTAAAAAAGTGGATAGCAAAATTTGAATTTCATTTCCAATCCGAGGCTATCTTCCATACTTGAGGATTCCCCTTTTTAGTATTGTTCAGGAACAAATTTACAGTGAGGAAAATCACATCCTCACAGAAAGCATCTGCAAAAGCTGAGGACACACTGGTTTTGTTAATTCAGGGTCCTTGCTGGCAGAGGTGCAGGGTTTGTGTGATGCTGATGACCTGAAAGTATCATGTGAGACTCCAATCCTGGTTCTGGTGACACACTCGAAGCCTGCCATTCTGCCACACTTCCATGTGAAATTAGCTTGGAAGATGCTAAAAACCTGGTAAAAGTTTAGACATTTTTCATCCTTTCTAGAAAGTCACCATTCCTTCAGCTGAGAAGGTCATCTCCTTCAGATCTAGTTTATTGAGCTTTGCTGAAAAAAACTAATCCAACATACAAAGTTACAACAATTAGGGCTAACAACCCTGCACTTCTGGGATCAGTCCAGTATATTTATACTGGGTACAGACTCCTCTGCGTGTCTGCAGAAGGGTTGCCCTGGATCTCAGTCATGTTGTCTGCCAGTTCATGCCAAAGAGTCCCTCCTTTTATAACAAATCCCACCTTATCATCTAGAGAGGTCTGATGAGGATGTAGGCTTATTTCAACCACCAGCCACACTTTCAAGTTAACATCAGTTTGTCTTCCTAATGCAGCGTATGCTGGAAGGGTACCAGACTTTTCATATATTTGACTTGAAATATATTAAACCCCTCTTTAGCAGGGAAGTGAAAGGCTTACTTCTCTAAACATACAGCAAACAGAACAATGTTATGTCCATTTTCTGTATATCTGAGCCTGTCCCAGCAAAAAACTCTGAGCCTGTTCCAGCAAAAACTCACTAAGCACAAGCTTAGTGACAGAGGACATGCTGAGGAGATGTTACCTGACTGCAGAAAACCCCATATTTAAGGCATGTCTGCACAGTCAAGATAGAAGTCAAATGCTGTATGTGTACAAAGTTAAAGTTCCACCTTTTTAGCTGCATTGGGTACATCCCAGAACATGGAGTATGCGCTGGTCCCTCAAGAGAAATACAGAAGTCACTCAGGCAAGTAAAACTTAAATGCTGAATGTTCTTGAGCTGGGAGGAAGCAACGTCAATCCAACTCTGAATACTGAAAGTAGCAGCATATGGAATTGAAAATCTGGCAATAAGATTTATTATATTGAAACTGTTACCTTAGAGAAAAGAAAATGCAGTGCCTTTGTTTAAGGAGAAAAAATCAACTTGATAACTCATATGCTTATAAGACTGGTATCAATGTTAATAGATGCTTCAGGAGAAACATTGGGTAAAGGATAAAGAAAGCTGGGGCAAAATGTGACATAGGGGACAAACTTCAGTCTGGGTATGACAATGTACCCAAATATTAGGTTAAACCCTTACTATGTTGCCACACAAAATTACTAGTTAAACTGAAGAAGAAAGGGCTAAGACAAGTGTTGTAAGGAGGATAATAAATTTGCTAAAATGGAGATGATAGCAAGTTGTACTGACAGAACAACTGAACTGAAGGGAGGTTACTGGAGGAATTTTCAATATCAGCCATGGGATGACTGCATTTAACACTGCCTCTACCAGTGTTGCTGCGAAATATGGAAGTATTTCTAACCTAATTTGCTGGGGCAGAGTTAAAAGACATCATCAACACCAGGAAAATCAGAATATCATACCTGAGGAAATTATACACAAACCACAAGTTTACTCAGGGACTAATACAACGTCCTACTATAGTCATGGACATTGTAGAGGGCTGGTGATTCTTCCTCAAGACTTCTTTGCTCATTCATATTTGAATTAGACTAATTCAAACTGGGATAATGGTGGGAAAAGGGTGAAAAGGCTGGTCAGGATACAGGAGGGCTAACTAGGCAAAGGGCAGCTACAAGAGCCTGGCTTGGTGAAATCAGGTGGATCAAAGACTTGGAGGAGTCATATGAGAGGACAACGTCAAGACAGCAGAGGGATGGAGTAAATGGAATGTCAGTGTTGGCAAGTGTGGCCAGGAATAAAGGGTAGTGGGGTTCACAAACAGAATCTCAAGAAGGAGCACCAAAAGTCTGAAGCTACACCCTGATTCTGTTAGAAACAGTTATAAAATGAAGCTGCTTGCTCTCATTTATGAGGAGCTCAGCTAGCAAAAGGGAGAGAGATTTAATCTCAAAAACTTCATAAAAACAACACTAAATATGGGTTATTCAGCAGAAGGGAGTGCTGAAAGAAGAAACATGACTTATCAAGCACTTGGAGCTGAATATCTGTGCTCTCTGTTGATAAAACTGTGGCTCAAACTCTACTGCCCATTTCTTAAACACCTTGAGTGAGCACACATTTCAGAGTAAAAATCAGATGTAAAAGACACTACATGTTAGATGGGATTTCCATCCCCTAGAAAGAAGCCAGCATTGAACTAGAACTGCCCCAGAGATCAGCAAATGCATGAATTACTAGGCGCTCTTATCTTAAGATTTAAAACAAGGTTCTGATTTGAAAAACCCTGATCAGATTCAGGGTTTCAGAGTAAATCATATACCATGTGCATCGGCAGACACTGTGTATGCCATAAACACAGTGTCTAAGCTGTAGGGGCAGATCCTGAGGATCATATTAAGTTAGTGCTTGATCTGTCTTATCCCACTGGTGAAGATGGATTGTGACTAAGTATTGTGTTAGAGATCCTTGTTCCACTACACACACACACACACGCACACACACACATGCATGCATTTAGACAGGCAGTCTCGTAAACTTTAACTACATGCAGAAATTCCCATCTTGCCTCTTGGATATGATCCAACACATGAAGAGGTGCACTGGTGGATGATCAGTACCCGCCAGGTACAAAGCCTTCTCTTTTCTCCCTGGGTTGAGTGCTGTCATGAGCTGCCCTAATGTCTTTGCAATAAAACTCATCAAATTCCACCAGTATAAAGTAACAAGCTGTAGCTCTTCTACCAACTTACATCTGCTATTTAAAACAGGCCAAGAAAAGAACCAACGATGTCAACTCTTCATTCTGTTCCTCAGATCATCAACTCTCTCAAAATAACAAAATCTGAAAGGCATATGGACCTTCTCATAAAAACAACAAACACACAAACAAACCCTCAGATGAGTTTCCCGAGTCAGCGGGATCTGTCTGCTAATTATTACCGTCCAGAGGTCCCAACTATCTTGTAGCCAGAAATTACCCAAGAGGAAGGCTGAGTTCTTCCCTGCAAACTGGGCTGTTTGGGCAGGCTGAACTCTTTCATTTCTGGGCATAATGTGGGGCTTTAGCTCCCCAAACCAGCATAGCCACAAGACCTAGAATAGCAGGGGACTTGTGGTGGCCCATGGGGGCTGCTTTTACCCTTACCTTCCTGTCTGTGCCTCTCACATGTAGACGGCATAGGCTCTGCAAAGACAGAGAAACCCTCTCTGGCTCAGGAGTTCTTAAGGAGAGACTTTGACCTGCACAGAGATAAATATGGATACATGAATGATATCAGGACTGGAATAATGCAGACTGGAAAAAAAAAAAAAGAGGGGGAAATGTCTGCATGGTTTTGGCCCTGAAGTGCTCTCTCCCTCACCAGCCTTCTCTCTTAACCTCAGAGCCTCCAGGGAAATGTGTCCATGGGGCATGGAGGAAAGGAGACAGGAACAACACAAGGCTACAGCATCCTATACAAACATGACCTTCCCCACCGACCAGCCAGGACCTGGTCTCTCCTCTTTGAAAAGGGCAGAGGAGGATGATGTGAACCAACAGGACAATTACCTTTAGCAGATGGGCCCCCCGTGCAGCCCCCACGTCTCAGCTCAGAGCTGCTGCCAGCCCTCTCTTCCAGGGAGAGGATAGAGCTCACCTCCCCATCCAGAAAAAAAAGTAGCATCTGTGGGAGAAAGACATATGTCTGGCCTCCACCGTGAACCCTGCGCCTGGCAGGAGAAAGCGATGCCGATTCCAGCCCCAGCTTTTCATTCCTGTTGTAACAGTCATAAACGCCTGCTGAAACCTAAGAAGAACAAGACTGTAATCCTAATAAAACAACATTTCTGGAACCCTGAAAACTAGATGAAGGTTTCTCAAGCCAACTTTAAAATTATATTCACTTTTCCAAAAGCTGCGCTTTCTGCGTGCCTGCTGGATGGACGCTGCCGGGCTGACCCCAGGAAGCACTGCCATGTGGTATTGCAGCAGGGAAAGGGCAGAAGGCAGTCCCTGTGGCACAGCAGCCATCCTGTCCCCAAAATATAGAGAGAATCCTTCATGCCCAGGCTCTCAAGGTCCCCTCTTAAAAGCAAGCCAGGATCTCTGTCTCCGAAGCCTTTTCCAGGTGCCCTGAAAGCCTGACTCAATAGAGCAGCATCAACTGCTTGTTTGGATGCGAAAGCTGGTGCAAAGGCAAAAGTTTTCCATGCTGAAATCTTTCCCTCCCTGTTTGGACTGTTGTGTTGAACAGAAGCCCTAGGACTTCCTTTGGTGCATCAACCACCCCTAAAGTGAAGAGCAGGAAGAAAGGGGATTTGGTTTTCCCTCCTCTCCATCAGCTTTCTCCATCCAGGGCAGCTCTCCAGGGAGATAATTAATGGCTCATGAGCTGGTATGTGTCTCTAGCAAAGCAACACATCAGCTAGTGCTTCTCTGTGGTTCTTAAAATGCAGAATAGACTGACCAGCAGTGAGCCTGAAGGGGCAGATCCTCAGCGGTTCTCAATTTGCATCCTTGCCATGACATTGGTAGAGCTGGAGATGCACCAGTGAAGGAGCTGCCCTCTGGAACATCTGCCCATGGAGCTGTGCTGGCCCTTTCAGAAAGAAAACCCCTCTGTTGCCAATTCTTGTGATTTTACTGCAAATCTTCCCTGATGTTACATGAAACCCAAGCTCCTGATCTGCCACTCTATGCAGCACTTTCACTTTAAGAAAAAAAATCTGTGGTCTTTATGGCCTTAAAGAAAACATTTTTCAGGAGGTGGCCTGAACACATGCTAAAGGCTAAAAGTAGCATTCACAGAATAAAGCCATCTCATGATTTTTAAAAGACTCTTGCAATTCTGGAGGCCCGAGTTGTGATCTAGGGAGCGAGCAGCTATAGAGAAGCGAACAACTGATGGGGAAAGTGCATCATCTGATGTCAAGTATTGGTTTCTTGGAGGTGGAAAGCATTTGACAGCCATTTAATCAGGTCTACAGGAATGACATTGTAGCAATGACACAAGTCAGTCCCTGCAGGGAATAACACACTTTAATTGAAAATGCCTACAGGACACTAATAATATTTATTTGGTGAACAGTGTTTTCTATCATCACATTGTCTTAGAAGCATCAATTAATTAACTCTACTAACTGGCCGGGAAGTAGGAAACAATTTTTGATGCAGTAGCTGGGGAAGTTTTGAAGGTCCATAGAGGCTCCATGACCCAACCCAGGGCCAGTGAGGATATCAGGGTCAGAGCCAGCTTCTTAAGACCTCAACCCTTGGGCAGAGGGCGAGTTTCCCCGAGCAAAACCTCGTTCCCACTGAGATGCCACAAAAAGCAGCTCAGCATGTTCATTTGCAGCATGCTCTGAAAAATCTCATCACAACTGTCCCAGTGGAGCATGAAGAGCTGAAAAACTGCTCCCAGGCCACAGAACTGGGCTCTTGAAACCATACTCTGAAAGACTAAGCTGGGTGCCGACACTGAGGGCCTCTTTGGCCTTGGGTGAATCATTTAACACCCACATAAACATACACAGCTCCTCCCCGTGCCACAAGCCATTACCTACTCATTACATTAAGATCAATCCTGACTTCCTTACTTGGTCCTGACTGTGGGTGCTGAATTCTTAGAAATCTGGCCCTGAGCTATTTTGGATTGGCCCTGCAGAGCACAGCAGGAAAGACAAATTTCAGCTCGTGTGTGCACTTAGCACTGCACAAAAAAGGGGCAGATCCCAACGGATTCACAGGAGCCTCAAGCATGGAAGAAAAGAAAAAAGATCTGCCTGCATGAATGCACTGTTTCTGGTTTATTTTGGGTCTTTACTGAGTGGAACCTTTAATCTCTGCTGAGTGGAGCTTTTGTGAAGGGGGTCTTAAAGATCTGGAAAGACATCAACAGACATAGGCAACATCACAGATCAAAATAATAGCGTGTATTATTGCTGGCTATAAAAGAGTGAGCATTTCTGAGTGAGATACTCAGATGGAGGAGATTCAGCTATCAGTGCCTTTCACACACTGCATTTTTTCCCACTTTAGATAATATAGGCATCTCCCCTGTGCTTCTTTCTCAGGATCTCTCTGCAATGGAATATAAACTGTATAAGTCACATTTAACTTTCAAATCAGCTAAGCAGACCATTGCTTGATACTTTAGTCCAGAGAGAAGGAAGAGAGAGAGAGCACTTTACACTTAAATAACTAAAAGCTTCTAGTGTGACACAAAGGCAAACTTCACTAACCTTTAATTTTCCCCACTTCTTAACTGTACACAGATCCAATGAAATCAAATGAGATAATCCCAGCCTGGTGCAGCCCTGGAAGCAGAGGTAAAAACCTCCCAGAGCTCACGCAATCAGAATAGAGCATGGACATTGTCGACTTCCCCCTCAAGTATTTCCAAATAAAACACTTTTGTTGCTTGGCTGCTCCTGCCAAATGAGCTAACAATAAAAGAAGGAACTTGCAAAGTTTCTATCCACAGGAGAAAAAAAAAAGGAAAAAAAAAAAAGGAAAAAATAAGTTAAGGATCTTTCGGAAAAAAACCCCCGAAATTAAAAAAACCCCAAGAAACTATAGGCCAGATCCTCTGGCAGGGGTAAATCAGCACAGACCCAGCTCTGTTGCTTTACCCCAGGCAAATTGTGGGCCTGGTGCTATTCTGCATTTCTCAGGGGTAGGGGGTGGTCTCCACTGGAAGATTGCGACACTGCAGGATACTTTTCCATATTAAAAAGGCGCTTTTTAGCGTTTTGTCTATTGCCAGGTTTTGGGTTTATTGAGGACTCATTTGGCAGAGCCATCCTGGAAGAACAATACAGATGTTTTATGGAGAAATAAACTGGGACTTGGGCTGGATTCTTTCAGTGCTGGATTCCACCTAATTTGGAGGGAGAAATGGCTCTTTTAATGAAGGATGCAATCAAAACCTGTATGAAAAGCCAATATGCCCTGGGCAAAGGGAGCAGTAGAGGTACTGCCCCTCTCTGCTTCAGCAGCCCAGTAAATTCTGGTCTCTTTAGCACAGCAAAAGCCTCCTCACATACCTCTTCAGACAGGGAATCAGAGTGTCACAGCTTTATCACGGCTCCTCTTCCATACCCTCAGCTGAGTCTCTTGGAGGGAAGTGGGGGCCTCTCAGCAATGAAGAGTCTTTACGCATTAGATCTGCCACGTCTTTATAAGGAGTTGATCCTGTGGAAACAACAGGTTTTTGTGAGCTCTCCCTCAGCAGTGACCCACAGTCATCTTCTTAATTAGCAGCATTTTTCAAATGGCAGCTCCTGGAGCACCTAGAGATGATGTAGGACCTTCACTCATGAAAGACTGTGAAGGAAGGGTTTTGACTCCACTTACTGACAGCTATGGCTAGGCAGGTTGGGCTCACTTCCCTTCAAGGAAAGCAGATTCCAGATGACTGAAAAGAATCCAGGTTTATTGTTATTGTCAACTACTTCTTTTCACCCAGTCCTTCTGCCTAATGAAAACGTCCAACTTGATTCACTACCTAATCCACTTTGTCTAGTCTCCACACCATACACACTGAGAGGACATAGCACGAGTACCCAGTGAACTATGGCAATTGTCATCTACAGAAGAAAGTGTTTGGCCACCTCCACAGCCATGCTAAGTACTCACTGTACTTTAGGTCAGATCAAGGGAGAGGAAATCTGTAGGCTAAAAAGTCTCCTTTATCTTTTCTCTGGCTTCTTCCTTGCTTCACATTTTGCAATTTTGCTCTTTGCATCAACCATCCCTTTAGGTCTTTTTGTGGAGCTCAACACTTTGGTTAGCAAAGCAAAGGAAGAGAGACTTGAGTGTTAAACTGACATGCTTTCCCTAGGGTTATTAAAAGTAGCCAGATGTGCTGGGCTATGCTCTAGAAATGTCCACAGTGAAGGACTCCAAAAGTGAAATATTGAAATAGAATTTACCCAAGTTCCTAATCACAGTATTGCAGAAAACTGCAAGGTCCTAGAAAATAACATACAGCTCAGGCAGCTCCAAGTAGTTGATAGTCAAGGGTTTGGCTGAAGGAAAGAAAAGAGTTTTCAGGAATTGCTTTGGGCCAGCATCTAGCAAGGTAGATCAGGCTGGCTCTGATCCAGCAATGTCCTTAAGGATGTGCTTAACTTTAACCCTGAAAGAGCCACTGAAATCAATGGAACAATCAGCACCCTCGTCTCTCACAGACATTCAAGCGCCTGCTGATTCAAGACAAGCTTGTGTGGCACTTGTAGGACTGAGTCACAGCAGTGAAATGAGCCCACCTTTCCACCTGGAAGATTCTGCTTCCAGCACCTGCTCAGGCTGCGTGGGGTCAGCACATCAGGCTACATGCAGGGACAGAAATCTCATATTTTGAAATCATTTCTAACTTCTTCTAATTTGTTTTCCTCTCTTTTGAAGTCAACAGCCAACTTTTCAATAGCACCTGTGAAATTTACCCCTCCAGGAGTGGCGGGGGAAAAAAAAAAGCTCTTCCAGAGCCTGGATTTCACTGACATGTCTCTTTGTTTCTCTTTCAGTTTGTTGTTGGAATAGTCCATAGGGGTCTTTTGACTTGTCTTGGGAAATTCAGATTAGAGGATAGATAGGTTTGTTTAAGCTGGAGTTTCTCAGCTCTGGAGTAGGAATGGTCACATTTAAGGCAAGGATGGCAAGTCCCTTTGAGCACCATGGAAAGCTTGTTCAGGGGATACAACAAGGATACCACAAAGGCAAAGAGTTGTCTTTGCCTAGCAGTTGAAAATAATGATACTGATATTTGTTACTGCTACTCCAGACCTAAATACCTAATTTTTAGCCACCAATGACAAGACTAACAACTATATAACAACTATAACTGATCATTTCTGGGTTAATATACTTCATTTCCTACTTATCTGATGAACACAGCGATAGCCAGTTATATGCTATACAATATGCAATTTTTGGCCAAGCCTTCCTTTGTGGTCTCTGTTTGTATTTGCATTAACCTGGGAGTATTAATCAGGTCATGTAGACACCCAGGAACATAAACCAACTCAAACACCCAAAAGATACACACCACATTCAGAATCAACACACAGAAACCACAGGATTGAGTGCAGTGTCCATTAACTGAACCAGATTAATCACATACACACTAAGGGAGTCCAAACATAAAACATCTGATTCCCACCAACCTCTAACTATACAAACCTGAGTAAATACTAAAGCACCCTGAGACATGACCAGCTTACTGCCCCCACCAAATATGACATTAGCCCATTGAAGACAAGGTCCTGTCCAGTTAAGGAAATGACTAGCCATGAAAAGACTTCTGATATGACCAGTGGTCTAAATCACACTGAAAACTAAGTCATTCAAGGCTCAGCATTCCCCAGGAAACAACCTCCAAAGTCCATATCCTATAAGCCCAGATGTTATAATCCTTTCTACAAACATGCCAAGCTTGTAATAAGGTGTTATTTGTCCCCAGCTCCTCTTGGAAGGCTGTTCCAGAGCCTTCCTGCTCTGCATAGTCACAAACCTTCCTCTGATTTGAGCCTAGGGTACTCAGGCAATTTGTACCCATTTAGTCTTGTGTTCTTTAACTTTCGTAGCTTATTTTCCTTTCTGGTGTTTACCATCATAATGTATAGATGTAGAGCCATCACCCTTCTTCTCAGCTTTCATTTGTCTAGTTAAAAACTTAGCTCTTTCATTGTTCTCTCAAAAGGAAAACATCTCCATCCTCCCAGCATCTTCACCATCCTGCTCTGTATGTAGCCCAGGTCACACTCACACTTCAAGAACATGGGGACCAGAACTGTCCATAGGGTACCACACGAGGTTTCAGTAGTTCCTGGGAAATGGCATACCTGCCTTCTCCAGGAAGAAACATCTCCCAGTATATTTGACGTTGTGGACACCTCTTTTAGAGCCCATCCTGTGACTAAGCTATCCACACATGTTTCTTCTCCTTTGTCATCTACAGCTGACGAGTCTCTAGTTTATAGTGGAAATTCTTATTACTCCCTAAACTCATGACTTTGCATTTTGCACTACTGGATTTCATCTCATTTCGATTACTCCAGTCTTCAAGGTCATCCAGTTCTTTCTGCATGGCATGCCTCCCAAGTTTGTGTCATCAGCAGACTTCAGCCACATGCTATGTTTTGTTCCAAGGTCATTCAAGAAAATATTAAATGAGATCCATCCTCGACAAATCCTTGAAGAACTCCACTCATATACCCAGCCAGATACTTTCCCTTTTAACATTACTCGTTGTCACTCAGTCAGTTCTTCAAGCATCTTAACAGTACTTATTCTAATCTCCAATTTATGTGATAAACATGCAAACAGTGCAACATCAAATGATTTACTGATGTCCAGATAGGTACGGCCCATTGCATTTCTCTTGCCTAGAAAGCCCAGCCATCTAACCCAAGAAAGTTGCTAGGTTTGGTGTAACTTCTCGCTGGACTCACACAAATTATTCAGGATACCACCTCACTCTTTCTGATTGTGATTTCTCTTGATGTCTACTTCCCTGAGGAACCACAGGTCTGCTGGCCTCTATGGAGACCCCCCTGACATGCAAGTGTCCTCTTGCCAGCTGGCCCATAGCTGTGCAACTCACTTCCCATAGGAACAGAATGACCATGAACCTCAGTGCTACCAGTATGAAAAGAAAACAAAACACAAATAAAGCCTCACTCTTAGAGACAAACTGTTTGAACTCCCCCAGACCAACGTTCCCAAGTAAACCAGCTCCTAGTGAGCCAGTTTCCACATGACAACTAAGATACGATGCAGACAGTTCAGCTTGCTGGTAGGCAAGATCTTACACCTGCCCAGCCTATTGTTCAGTGCCAGGTCCCTAGGAATCATTATGCCATTGTGTATTAAAATTAACGCTGTTAAATCATGAAGCAAGTCCCACTAATGAAAGAGGTGTTGGCTGAGTTACTGTAATTTTGCCTAATGTCAGAACACTGTTACAAAGGGGGCACGTGGTTTGATGCTTACACACATAGATGGCTTTATGTACTAGCATTTTATTATTGATGAAATCCACTGACTGCAGTACAAACTTGCACCTATTTTTGTCTCATCTTAAGCAAGGAAGAAAAGAAAATGACATCAACCCAAAGGGAATAAAGGTTATGTTACTTTCCTTTGATAACACTGGGAAATAAGCAGCTTGCCATTCGGGATTCATCGGTATTCACTGTAATAAACACACTTCCTGATGTACGTATGTGATTATAACGAGCACTGTACAAAAATGACACTGTAATTTAGGAATAAGACAAACACAAGTGATGTAGTTCAAAGCCCCGCTGCACTCACTGGATTTTTGTTTGGTTTTCTGTTTTGTTTTTAACTGCCTCTCCATGCCCAGGAGAGCAAGGATAGCCTCAAGGGTTGCCCCAGCTGAAAAGCATCTGCAGTGATCCCCGCTGACCTTTCTTTCTGATAGCACCCCGCCTGCCTTTTAATGGAGGCCTGAACCGAGTCAGAGGTGAAACAGATAAATGACTGAAGATCCAAATGTTTTCTCAACAGGCAAGTTCCCACATGCTTGATTTTCTTTTCCTCCATGAAGAACAAGAGGGGGAAAAAAATTTCAAGTGATTAGCTAATGAACATCTGGTTTGCTTTATTTGTGCTTCCTTGCAGCCAGGGGTTGCATTTACTAATTTTTATTTCCTACTAAAAACTAAAAGGAGCATTTTTTTTTTTCCAAAGCCTGTAGAGAGGTAGGCTCCTCACAAGTGTGGCCATTCTTTCCACCACTGTGATTACCTGGCCCACATGCCACGTCCTGTGTGGTTACCTTCTATCCTGAACTTTTCATGTGGTTTGACATGTCTTTAATTTAGACAATCAGAACACGTCTAACCTGAAACAAAAACACTCTTTGGAGATCCTGAGCCCTTTTTGAATTCTACAGATGTCAACCTAGCAGGATGTGATGTCAAACTGTTAATTATATGTGTAAAGAGGGTCGATGGTAATTACATACTAAACACAAATATTATCTGATGTAAATATAGACTGATTGTGCTCTTGCACTACTGACTGCTAAGAATAGCTGATTTAAGGCCCAGCTCTGCACCGACTTCAGATTTGGGCGATGCCATTGATCCATGTTGACTTGTGCATGCTCATCTCAGCTCCTCAATTCATCCCTCTACTTGCTTATTTTCAGAGGTTTTCACACAACTGAACATTTGACCTTACACAGGAATAATCAGAGATGGTATTTGTGAACAAGCACCACAGAAGAGAACAATGCTTGGGAGATCTGCTCTCTTCCACCTCATAGCAATCAAATTTTCCAAGAGGGCTCAAACACTCACCTGAGCTTCCCCAGCCCTTCCAGAGTATTTCAAGCAGGTTCCAAAAATCATTTGCTGCTTTGGGAAATTACAGCCTTTCTTCGCATGGTCAATTTATTTCAGAGGCAACTATGGCTCCTTCTTTGTTTACTGTGGACCAGCATTGACAAATGACAAAACAAGGGGAAATGGGTTTAAACTGAAAGAGGGGAGGTTTAGATGAGATATTAGGAAGAAGTTCTTCACTGTGAGGGTGGTCAGACATGGGAACAGGTCGCCCAAGGACGTTGTAGATGCCCCATCCCTGGAAGTGTTGAAGGCCAGGCTGGATGAGGCTTTGAGCAACCTGGTCTAGTGGAAGGTGTCCCTGCTGATGGCAGGGGGGGGGGAACTAGATGATCTTTAAGGTCCCTTCCAATCCAAACCAGTCTATGATTGAACCAGGGGTTAAGGAAATAAATTGCTAGCCATAAACCCTTTCAAAACATGCTTTAGTTTCTTCCTCCCACTCCCACAGATTTACCTTCCATTTACTTTGCCAACGAGTTGCTCACTCCAGTCTGGCTTCATGGCAGTCACAAAATTCAACAGACTAAACTCCAAAATTATTGAAATGACCATTTATGGCAAATCTTGGAACCAGATCCAGAGCAAAGTTGCAGCAGTGTAAATCTGGAGGGACACTCATTTGACACTTGTAACTGATATCATACTCTGCCCATTTTATCACCCCCATCTTTCTTTATCGTCAGACTGTCCAACCAACTTGTTCTCTAGAGAAGGATCATAAACCCACAGGTAATTGCAGAATGGCCACACAGACAGTAAAAAGGAAAAGCCTGCAGATGGGTAGTTCAAAGAGAAATTTCTCAAAAAAAACACTAAACCACTGAAAGGAGCCAAGCTGTGTCTCATTTGCGGATGTACTGAGCATCTATAAGTTTATTTAAAATCAGCAATAGCTGCAATATGCAACGCCTATCAAAATCAGACATTTACCCACAACTGTGGCTTTTGAAAGACATGATTTACTTCAGAACTGAAGAAGAAATAACAGGGCTTTTAGACAGACTAATAAATGTATGGTCCAGATACTTTTCCAGTAGCATATTTATTGTCCAAGGCCTCCAGTCGGCAGCATACTTAATTTTAAGCACATGCTTAAGTGCTTTACTGAACAAAGCTGAAACATGGACCTACCAGGCAGCTCAAGAAAAGTACTTGCACATTAGTCATCCTCATGAGCAATGATAGCAACTGAACTTTTTACCATTACATGAACAATCCAAGCTTAGAAAGAGCTTTTCTCCTTGGAGCTGTAATCTAGCAGAGAAGGCAGCAACCTTGGAGAGTGAGAAGGAATTCCCTTGCTTCTTAGGCTGCTCCATATGACCACTGGATGATCCAGCGTGGAGCCCTGGAAAGGCTTTGTGCAGTGTTTCAGGAGACAAGCAGCTGGTGTACAGCTTTCAGAGCAGATGGTGGTACTGACTTACAGAAAGGTAAAGGGAGGAAGATTAGGCAAAGCTACACCACCACCACTGTTATGCCAAATGATTTTATGCACCTGATATTGTTAATACACATCTGACAAGGTTAGAGGCTCACCAAAGGCTGAATATTGCTTAGCATCCCACCTACCCCAGCTATTTAATCTGGGAGACAAGGAAAAGATCCATGATGACCAGATACATTAGAGATGTGTAAAAACCTCCTTACTTAGTGAATGCACTGGGTTAATATTCCACTCCAAGGATTGTGTGCAGAAAAGGGACTGTTGGTACTTCTTTAAAAGAGAAAGGAAAAGTAATAACCATATAAATCTATAAGGTGTGTAGTGTCAAATGAAACCTGTGTCAGAAGACTGCAGGGATTATTTTGATGTAAGAGACAATTTCAGAGAAATAAAATGTTGACAGCAGATATCCATTTCCTGCAAGGTTTAGCAATTGTGATTAGTCACAGTTCCTCAAATAGGACATGAGGCAGGTAGAAGTCTTTATTTGCTGAGAACAAGAGTTTGCACAATGGTGGGTGACTACTGGCCCAAGCAGTCCCACAGACTTGTCATGATCTGGACCTTGACAGAGTCACTTATGCAAGAAATTGCTCCAGACTTGTTGTGTCTGGAGTTCCCCAGACTGACCCTTGGAGTCTGTAAGCTGCTTCTCTTCACTGAGGTGCAAAGAGGAAGAAGAGCTACGTGAGCTCTGGGCGTCATGAAGCCTGGGTCCTGTAAGATTTATGCTTTGTGAATGACTGACTGTTTAATTGAATTGTGCCTGCAATGTGAGCTTCCTTTGTATAAGACACCAGAGAATCCTCATGGGAGAGAGGGGGGTGCTCCAGCTGAAAGAAAATCATCATCCACTGTGTACCATACTAAACACTAGAGAATCCACACAAAAATACCTCTTTAGATGAAGGGTGGATTCTCTGGTATACACTTACAGTACGCCATGATCTAACCTCTTCCTACATT
>NW_010324224.1:36484-73328 GCF_000700745.2 Antrostomus carolinensis
TCCTGTGCTATGAGGAGTAATTAGGTCTCTCTCCAACTCCTACCTGTATATTTGCATAAAGTTTCTTAAAACTGAATATTTTTGTGACTCTCTCAGATGTGGGTGATATTGGGCCATAGGTAGAGAGTGATGATGGGGGCAAAAAGCAGGGACAGGGACCCACACACCCAAGCAGTCACACAAAGCATGACTGCCTTAATCTTTCTTTCCCCTTAGGAAATCAGGCTAAAAACAATATCAAACACTGCAGGTGTAACTCTTGTTGCATTGCCAACTCTTGCTCATCTAACACAAGACTCTGTGACACATGTGATACGTGGTAGTGCTTGGAGGACTTGGCTCCAACAAAGTTCATGCTAGTCTCTGTTCAGCCTGGTCTAGTGGAAGGTGTCCCTGCTGATGGTAGGGGGGTTGGAACTGGATGAGCTTTAAGGTCTCTTCCAATCCAAACCCTTCTGTGATTCTATATGCACTGAGAAAACAGTTATATTCATAAATGTTTAGTCTAAATAAACTAGATGGGCAGAAAGTTGATGAAATTTTGATTTTGGAATAGGTCAGGGTTCAGACCCACCAAGATGTTCAGATACTTCATTCCTATTTATTTCATCAGGAATCAAGCTACAAAGTAGACTTTGCAGATTTGGGCTTAAGTAACTTGTCCAGTGTTCTGGAAATCTAAGAGAACCCAGCTCTTGCACATGGCAGTTCAGAGCCTTACCTGTGAGACCAGGACTGCTGGCTGAGCAAGTCACGGCCAGCATACCAGAACTGCAGAAATCCTATGAATCGAGCACTAGCGTGGACTCCTGCAGAGCAAATCTGAGCCTTCTGACCACTTTCTCTGTTAACTTTTAGAGACCTCGCAGGAGCAGTTTGCAAGTCCCAAAAGAGCCACCAGTTATAAAGCACCATTCTCTATGCTCCAGAGCCCGTTTACAGCTGCCTCTGGTCTGCCCTGGTTTTGAATGAGACATTGCAAGACATGCAAGCTGCTCAATGTGCCTGGCAGGCACTGGGCTCAAACACTTCTGCCTGAACTGATTTTCAAGCCTTCCTCCCACAAGTGAGTGGCAATCACAGGAAATAAATTCTCCAGGAGCAGTGATGTGTGTAATCGTGGGATGGGGAAGTCAGACCTTTCCAGTCTAACTGGGAGCTCCAAAGCAAGGGGCTTACATGCTGTCTTGGTCCTCCTCTTCTTTGCAGTGCTCAGCCAAGGAGTTTGTAGTCTCCTATGGCTGCCATAAGAGGCAAAGGAGAAAGTTGGTAGTTTTAGTAGCCATTTAAAATGTCATCCACCAACACCTGCATCCAGTTTACATCCAGGCAGAACAAGGACAGCACAGAGATATACACAGAGGTTCAATAAGATGATTGACTGGATATATGCAGAGGAAGAGGAATTATTACCTTTCGAGGTAACAGGAGACCTGTATTTTCAGTTGCATAGTTGAAGATCCTCTCCTCCTCCTTGATGCACATAGGCCAGGACTCAGCAGCACTGATACTGTAAAAAACAGGACTGAAAACCAGTTATTTCCCTCAAAAACTCACAGCTTAAGTAGTTTTTCTATAGCAAAGGCAACTACAGTCCACAGAAGCCTCTATTTTTCTCAGCTGCATTGAGGAAACCCTGAGTCTGGTTTTCCAGCTCACTTTTCCACATTGCCCTACACACACCTCTGAAGCACCTGGAGAAGGGGCTGAGACTCACAGAGGTCTGCAGACATCACTTCACAGCACCAAGGAGGTGGGTGCTGTCCTTGGGGAGTCAATGAAACCCCAAGGACACAGAGGTTTCCAAGGGAAAGTAAGTAAAAATCTTGCTGCTGGTTCTGATGGCTTGTGGAGCAGAGCCTTATGGCCCTACCCCGTGCCCCAGCTCCCAGATGGCAAAGGCCAAGGAGCCACCTCAGAACTCCCAACCCCCATTAATGCCTGTGAAACTTAAAGATTTGCAGAGTTTACTTGCAAAGCCTTTTAGAAGCAGAGACGAGTAAACAAGAGTGAAAAGTTAAACAAAGGAAATACATTTATGCTTGTACTGTTTTCAAGTTTATGCAAACAATCCATTTCTAAAGCTGTCACTGACAATCCTGGCACGTTCTCATTCCCCAGCTCAGAGTCACGTTGGAAACTGAAATCACAAGCATTTCTGAGATGCTTTGGGCAAAATACCTTCCTCAGCTTCACTAGCCAAAAAAATCAGTGAGTTCACTGCAGCCACAGAGTCACAGCAACATCCTTGTGTACTGATTGATTTTGGAAGAAGAGGGGAGAAGAGTCTGAACTTCTCTAGCCAGAGTGGCCATGGAAGAAACTGGTATAGAGTTAACCAAATGAATTATGAGATCAGTTGAAGAAATAACAGCAGGAAATCATCAAGCAGAGCAGGAATTAGAAAATATTGCTTTCTAGCTGGTCGGGTAGTAAGTGGATCTGCCATAAATGTAACCTTTTGCTCATGACTTGACTGGGAAGAGGGAGACATGGGCAGCCTGCTCCCCATCAGCACAGCCCCCCAAGCTCCACGTAGGAAGGGAGGGCACCCAGCTAGACCCAAGGGCTACCGTAAGAGTCAGTGCAGTGTGTTCATTTCTCTGGTAGCTGCTCTGGGGCATTTTCTTCGTCACATTAATTCACCTCTGGATGTTGGATTCTACAAATTGCACAGCATCCAGTACAGGGGGATATGGAGGGATGGGGTTCCCATTTAGAAAGATGGGGTCATCCCCTTAGCAACCCTGAGTGCTGCAGGAGAACTTTGCTTCTGCCTTTCAAGGGTGGATTGGTGGGGAGCAGGGCCAGGGGACCATCCAGAACCTGATTTCTCCCCAACCTCCCCAAGCAGCCTTACCCAGTAAGCAGGGGGGAGCAGGCCCTCTGCCAGTTTTCACAGCAAAAATAAAGGGTCACTTTCTGCCCTGACTTCCAGGGTTAGAGTCCACTGAGGTCAGCAAAGCCACAGTTTCCCAAACTAATGTCTCAAAAAGTGGCATGGGTTTATTTCAAAGTGAAAGTATGCACAGTCATGACAGGCAGCACCAGCTCTGCTTCAGCTAAAAGACAGCACAGTTGCCATTCAGATGCCTCCTCACCCTTTTTCCTCCCCTCCATTCAGCTGCACGAGACAGCACGTTTAACAGCTGATCCATCTGGAGGAGAGCCTACAAAGTTAATTTCTAGCTTTGAGATGGTTACTGGTAATTGTAGGTAATTTCAAATATAATTGCAATTGAGTTGAAAAAGCTCTGTTTGCAATGTTTATGCTCATCACTCTAATTTAAGACCTAGAATGCTGGATACGCTACTCTTCAAATACACACCCATTTTTCATCTTCCTGATTTTACCACTAGCGATTATAAAAACAGCCCCAGCAAACCACAGTCTGCAATGCAAGACAAATCTTTGAGAAGTTGCATATAAAGTTTCAAGCAAAGCTGCTTGAAGGTTAACGACGGAACATGTTAATGATTATCAAATAGACAAGGAAAGCCACAAAGCACTTCGAACACAGAAATACAAGAGCCCCTCAAAATAAATGGTGGCTAACCTTGTTTGGAATAATACTTGTCTTCAAAGAAATGGAACTGTTGCATGTCACAAATATGTCCACATGTCATTTTAATACAGGAATAATTACCCATGGCATGTTTGTTAGTGGAAAAAGCAAAAGTCTCCTATTACTTACACATAATAAAACCTGCATTGTTTACTGTGAATGAGTTATATGAGACTGGTAATAAATAAGTGTTGTAACAAACTTTGGTGCCCAGGCCTGCAAAATGTTCTTAATATCTGCAGTTTGGTAGCACCTTGAGGCCCCTGGTAATATCTGTGCTGCTGAGCCTGCTGCTGCAGAGTCAGAAATTGCCCCTGTTCTGAAACACATAAAAGATGCTATAGGTAGAGTAAAAACATTCAAATCCCTGAGCAGGGTGACTCAAAACATGCAAGTATTTCCAGAAAGCACATCAGAGAGGGACACACTGCAGGTGGCCCTTCTGCTCCCTCCATCACGTGCCCTGTGTTTGCAGCCATGTGGGTAGAAAGCAGGCAGGGGACAGAGCAAAACCAAGGGTTGCACTTTTGGCACTGGCAAGATATTACCAAAGAGAGTGCAGTATGCAAAGCTACTCATGTGTGTAACTGCTCACAGGACAGGGACTCTAACGTGACCATTTGAAAAGCCAGGCTACACCCCTGAAGTTCAAATCGACAGCTGTGTGCTGTGCTGGCTTATATACACTTAAAATATCTGATTTTTAAAAAAGACTTTTGGGGCTTTCTCTAGTTGACAAAACTGCTTTGTAGTTCTAAAGTCTTAAGTGGCTAAAGTCATGTCTGCCAAATCTGTGCATGTATCTGAGTATCTCTATCCGTATCTCTGTCCATAGCCCATCTCTGTGAACATGTGCCTGCTTGGAAAAAAGAAACAACAAAAAAAAAAACCCAAAAACCAACCAAACCAAAAACCTTAGCTTGCTATATTCTCAACCCAACAAACCAAGACAGTTAAAGGAACTATTTAAAGCTGGAACTACTCAGGAAATGATTTGTTTTCCTATGAAAAATTTAGAGGAAAATGAAAAAAAAATCCTTTTCCTCAACATTTTCCTACTTTTTGTTCTCAAATGAAAAAGTGTCTTTTCTTAAACTGTTTTTATTGGGGTTTGGCAGCCAATGGACCATTTGAAAACTGTTGCAAGAGAAAATTATCCCTCCAGCTCTACTGAGAGCATCAATTCTGTGAAGATTTGAGTACTTGCTTATTTTAATACAACCCACAAAGGTAAGCTTCTTTGCAGAACTAGGTCTGAAATGTTGTACTTAAAAAAACTATATGTAACATATCTGAAACAGCTTTTAAACCTTGCTTTAGAAATGAAATTGACTTATTTTAACTTCTCAGTAAGTTGCTTTATATAGAGAAGGATGCAGCTGTGGGGTTACTAGTAGAGGCTACACACAATTTGTAGCTGTGCACCACTTGACCCAAGACAAACGATGCTCCAGGCAATATCAGCTTCTCCTTCATTCACCCCAAGAAATGCAGACCCATTCTCCTATTCATTTCTGTTTCTTCACTTGAAGAATAAGGAGTTTAGGTCAATTTAAGACCATCACCTTAGGCTCTAACAAAGTCCCAGTTACTCCTTTTTGGGTGGAAGGATTTACTAAAGATGAGGAGCTTGAAGGAAAAACAAATGAACAAACCAAAAGAGAAAAATTCAAGCAAATTAGTTTCATGGCAACCTTGCAAGTCAGCAAGGCTCCTCCAGACTTATGCAGGAGAAAACCCAAATGCTTGCTCTAAAATAATGCCCCACTCTCGCAGGCATCAAACTCATCCCCAGCCACTTGGCTTGACATGTTAGACCCACCCAACAATCTGCTTAATGTGGAAAAAGGAAAAGCTGAACGGTTTACACTCAGGAGTAACGTTGGTGGCCACCAGGACTCCAGATTCATCATCAGAAAATCCCTCACCCCTTCACTGTCATTGATCTCCTGTTCCTGCTCTATGGGAGTCAGGGGCCAGGAAGTAGCAACCATGCAACAGGACTAAAGCCTCCAGCTCCTGACTATTTCCACTCTGTTCTTTCTGACTTGCAAAGTTTTAGCTGTGCTATCTGTGACTGTAACATCATATAAGGCTTTACTGAGGAGGGAAAAAATAGAGGGGCCTCTGAAACATGGTAATCAAAGGCAGCTGCATGCAAGACATTACACTCTAGCTCTAAGAATAACCATTAATTGTTTGCATGGGTCAAAAA
Organism: Antrostomus carolinensis; assembly: GCF_000700745.2. Classification (NCBI taxonomy): domain Eukaryota; kingdom Metazoa; phylum Chordata; class Aves; order Caprimulgiformes; family Caprimulgidae; genus Antrostomus; species Antrostomus carolinensis. Next base: position 42,266 of record NW_010324224.1, read on the forward strand.
AATTAGCTCCCATGAAAAATGAATATCAGTTGAAGCCTAATGAGAGGCTGGTTAAACATAGCAGAGAAATAACAGGAAGGGAGAAAAATTCAGGACCCTCATTCTGAGTGTCTGGAGTAACCAAAACTGATGGTGAAACTGAGACAATGAAGTCTGATCCTAGGGAGCTCAACTGGTTATGTTTATTAGTTCAGTTCATGGGTCACCTTCATGTTATTTAAAGGTGTCTGGAAAAGCCTGCAGTGTTATTCAACTTGAAAGGGCACAAGGACCACTGAGTAAATCAGAGTCTTTCCCTGGGAGGACTCTGGAACAGGTTAGCAAGAAAAAAATATGGAAAAGGGATTTATCTTGCCAATATTGTGCATACTGAATGCCCCAGAAATACCCCTCTGAGAACACAGAGAGCAGTGCTTTGAACAGACCGTCTTCAGCTCACCAGTTGTTTTTGCCCTTTATAGTACACGCTGCCTTCCCATCCAGGCTGAAGACACTTCTGCATAACTTGTGATCCAAAGAATAATCTCAATCCATCCCCAGGAGTCAAAGAGCAAAAACCAGCTAGAGCTAACCCACCACCTCAGTTCACATCTTTGCCCAGGTGGGCATTGTGTTTAGGCAGAGTGATAAAGTTGGTTGCAAAATTGTCAAAACAAATTTGAAGCTCCCAGCCCACCAAGCACACGTAAATACAAAAGAAAGGAAGAAGGGATCAAAGTCAGAAGGATAAAATGAACCTGCTTTGAGGGGTACACCTCTTCCTCTTCTAAGCTACAACAGCACACCAAAATGCAAGGCAAAAGCATCCCATCCCCAGAAACTGCTGCTACTTCTGCTGGTAGACCAGCAAGTATAAGACTTCCCTCCTTGTTCTCTGGGTAGCAATTAGACCTGAAAGATGGTCTCATGTTATGTCCTTTAACATCCCAGCATGGCTGAGACAGCAGCAGCTCAGGAGTCCCAATGTGCCTTGCTAAGCAATATCTTACTTTAGTCTGAGGGGGCTGACGGCACCACAATACCACGAGATGGAAAACAGTCTTCTCTTCATGTGTGCCTAAGTTAGTATCTGTTAGCCAGATGCTTGGGGGAGAAAGATGGCAGAGGACAATCTGGTATCATGCACTACTTGAGATCATACTCTTCCACAGCAGAGAAGTATGAAACCAACCAGGGAACTTGTTCTTCTCATGAAACCTTCCCATTTCAGTTCTGTCTGTAGAAGAGGGAATGGGTAGTGGATGGGTAATCCCCAAGGAGCACCAGCCAAGTTCCCAGATTTATTTTTTTCAAATGCTTTGCATTTCACTGTGCAAGTTGGAATAGTGGAAAAACAACCTTTCATGGTAGCTGTTCTTCTGTTCCTGGAACTTGGCAATGAGACACTCAGTGATGCTAGAGATGCTCTAGGGTTCCACAGGCAACGCAAAATACTTGGAAAGAATGTCATAAATGCAGGGCCAAGGAAAAATATTTCTGGTGACAAAAATCAACCCTAACCTTTGTAAAATGCGTGTCAACAATATAAGCAATAATAATATTGCTTATATTGCTTATTGCTTATTATTACCAACTATATAATAATAATTGCTTATTATTACCAACTATAGTCCTGCTGATACTTTTGAGCTAAGAACTGTTTCTGATTCATATTTCATCTGTGTTGTTCTGCACCACAAACCTCCATCCTTTTGCCTACTGCTCCAGTGAGGAAACCTAACTCTAGTATTTAACAATTAATCCATTGTATTTAGGATCCTCTATTCATCTTGAATCACTTGGAAAAAAAAATATAACCTTAATCTCAATAACTTGCACTCAGATTTTGCTGTTTATTGAAGTTTTCCACTGTATTGCATAAATACACTCAAAATATAGATTTGATTTTAGATGATCCCTGTATCTATCAATCCAGACATTTGTATTTGCTGTGTACTTTGAGTCACCTGATGTAGTTACTGTTTCTGATTCAGTGACTGAAGCTGTATAAATAGAAGGCTCTTTCCAAAACTCCTATAATTTTATTCTTTCTCTGAAGTTGCATTAGTACCTGTATTGGCAAGCATTTAATTTCTGGGTACTGTCTTTTAAGAATTCATTCAATTAAAATAAAGAAAAGCAAAAAGAGATGCAATTCCTGGCTAATCAAATTAAAGATTCTTGTTTGAACAGAAGCTTTCTGTCCTGAGGAACCATATTTAAAATGACATTTTTTAAAAAAATCTACATTTAGGCTTCAAAATCAAGCACTGCCAATTAAAGAAAGCAGATATCTCACTACAGCTCTCTTGTGTTTATGTCTCATGATGGGATTTTTAATTACAGCATCATTTCAGTTGATTTTGCATATCTTATTTGCACACAGTGAACAGTACTGAATGCATGAGCGGCTATTCAATATTTTGCTCCCCCTTCTATGCCTCCTTTTGCAACCCAAACTCCACTCTGAAGGCAGGATTAATAATTTCTCTCCAGGCTTTTCTAAAGAGCATTTCAACATAAAATATGAGTGCTTGTGCAATATTAATCAATTACTATTCACCCTGCAAAATGAGAAAGCGGTACACTTCCTATTTTATAAGCAAGGAGCTGAGACCTAGAAAGGAGGTCAAAAGTGCCCATTAATTTTCAGAGCCCAATTCGATATGCCTTGGCTATGATTATTCACGGTACTTAGCATTATATACTACTTTATGCATTCAACATACTGCTCTTGTTGAATAAAGTGGCTGCTGGTGGTCCGTTGCACTTCTGCATATCAAATTTGTAGGATCATAAGCTGCAGAAGGTGAGCAGCATACGAACTGTGACCCCCTAGGAAACATCCCATTAAGGGATGGCCCCACCTAGGAACACAGAAGCCCCATTTTCCCAGGCAGCATTATAATGCCTTAATTTTGGGACCATCCAATCTGTCATTCATCACACAATTCCCAGTTGCTGCACCAGCAGAGAAAGGAATCTCGCAGACAATAACCACATTACTGGGAGAACAGGAGTTGTTCCTACAGTCATTTGTCCCATTTATGAAACAAGGCAGTGGTTTGATGGCAAAATCACTTGTGGAGATACAATTAAAGGTCTCCAATCCATTGCAGATGTACAGGGGGGGTTGCATCAAGGGCAGCTTTAGGTTGATATTTCCTTCACAGTCTGGAGAGTTGATACAAGGAAAGTTTTGGGTTGTACCCTCAGATTTGCAGTAAAACGTGCTCAGTTTTCCTGAGGGGATGAGTTTGTGTGTAGTTTATGAGGCTGTTAAGAGAGACACAGTGCTGAGACCATTGAGCAACTGTGTACCTGGGCTTGTGCCAGTGCCTATTGAGGAAAAGCCATGTGTGAGGTGATACATTTCTAGCTGAGTCTTAAAAACTTCCAGGGATAAAGATTTCCCTCCTTTTCCCCTCCGCTAGCAGACAGTTCCAGTGTTGCACTCTCCTGCCAGGAAAAAAATTTTCTCTCATGTCCAACGTGAACCTCCCACATGGAAATCTGTGGCCATTGCCCTTTATCATGTCACCTGTCACTACCAAGAAGAATTTGATCTCATTATCTTCATAGCTGCCCTTCAAACAGCTGTATTAAATCTCCTTCTACTGTCCTCTTTGCTTGACCTCAACTCTGAAAGAAGCCAGGACTTTCTGTACCTTCTCTAGGGCCCAGATATATTCTTGGCCAAGAACAGAAGGCCCTGATTCTTTTAGGGTTAAGGCCAAGCACCTGTACAACCATCCCAGAGCTCCCATCTGAGCTGCGAGCTGAAGTTTCCCTTCCATGTAGGCAGCTGGGGAGGGTGATTGACCTCTTTGATATGGACTGGGGACACAGCCAGAGTCGGCATCAACAGAGGAAAATTCACATCAGTGTTTTCTTTGAGAGCAGAAAAGGCAAACATAGTCTCTGATGTGTAACTTAAGTGCACTCCTGTGCTGTAAGATCTTTCAGGCTCTAGCACACAGGCCAAGTGATGGAGGCACACAGAGTGGGTTCCCAGGACCACGAGTGGTCAGAGACACCATCCTCACCATCCTGTTAACCACTGCAAAACTAAAAAGGACCAAAAAAGCTGCTTTCTCCAGGTACTGTTACACTCTGGGAAACATAACAAGAGGCATTCAGGCAGAGAGGGAGTTTAGACCAGGTACAATAAGAGAAAAGGCTGAGCTGGCTGTGGCAGTTAACCTCTGACAGACAGTCTGTAATATACCTGACACAGAAAACAAACCAGGTGGTGCCACTGCTCGGAAAATACAGACACACAGCGGGGGGACTGGGAATGGAGGAGGGGGAGAGAGGGAAAACATGAGCAGGGGAAAATGCAGAGGGCAGGAGTCGTTAACCCCTGATAGCAAGTATAAAGTATTTTACTCCCCATCTCATTCATTAGACCGCGTCAACTCCAGAAGGACTACATCCATTCCCGCACATAAATCTAGCAAGTTTCTCTTTTAAAAAGGCCAGACACTGTCTTTGCCACGGCAATCCAGCTGTCTGGCCGGCTGCCTGCCCTGCAAACAGGACGGTGAAAGCTCAGCTTTCCAGGATGAGGGCAGCACTCTCTCAGGGGCTCCCTGAGCCCTCTGCTCAGCAATGCCACTCACTGCCTCTCTGCAGTCCAGGGAAGAGGGATGTCCCCAGAGGTCATCGTGGTCCTTTCCTTTCTGTTGGCAATGCCAACCCACAGGCAGGAGCAAGTCTCATCCTCATCCAGCAGTGATCCTGGGGAGGCAAAGGCTCCCCAAGGTTCAGCAAGCTCCACAGCATATGCAGAACCTCATAAGAGCACCTTTTCGATGACCCATTTCATCACTTGACCAGCATTGGGGCTCCAGCGTGATCCTCTCAAGGCATCTGACCATAGGAGATAAGATGCAGCACAAAATGGAGCTCTGATCCTCTCTGTGGTGTCACATCCTTTACAACCCTAAGGAACAAATCTCATTTATAACCCATGCTTAAAGCAGGGTACAATGTTGAGAGAAAGGAATTATGCTGAATAGCTTACATCTGCTGCTGGTTTGGAGCTAATAAAGTTATCTCTGGGCTCCCAGCTCGAGGGGCTCATAACAGAGAGGGTCCCCATCTTGTCCCATTTTTGAAAGTTGCTCAAATCAACAACCACTCAAGCAAAGTTTTGGGAAATATAGGAAACAGTTCTGTCCTCGAAATCTAACCTGAATTTAGAATAAAAAGCTAATGATTCCAATAAAAGAACAAGGGCACAAAATCAAGCTATTTTTGACACATCTGTCTATGGTTAAACAACATTGTTTTTCTTTGTGAGAACTTAGTAACATCAGGAAAGTTGGATAGCCTTCCTTGAGCTGAGGTATTACAGGGCATCTTGTATACCTTGGCATTGTGTGGCTTTCCAGGACATCATTTTAACACTTCACAAATCAGGCTTTATAGGCATTTTTCTATCATAAATCCATTGCAAAGCAAACACAAAAATTACAAGTTACATGTACTCAGGTAAATTGCACAGAAGATCACCAGCAAGCAGAGCATTTCTTAAATGTACGAACCATAAAGTATTTGTGGTGTTTTATGATGGCAACATTTCTTTTAGGGCCTGATCCAGTCCTCTTTGAAGTCAAACGGAGTCTTTCCATTGACATCAGAGGGTGTGGGATTTGTCTCACGGCAACTTATACCAATGAGAACAATATTTTGCTCTGAAGTCATTACTTTCTGCCATGGATGTTTTGAAAACAGCTCGTCACCTGACAATACACCCTGAAGGTACTGACAGTCCATGTGTTTTCATTATTTAAAAATGAGACTTGGTAACAGGCTCAGCTGTTTAGGGAAGGTAATATTTTTCTTAAATACGCCTACTATAAAGTAAATTAGCAAAATCTTCTTCGAGCTGTAACTAAAACATAAGGGCACAGCTGCCCTGGAGGAGTACAAGGGCTCCCAATGTAAACTCCACTGATATCATCACCATCAGAAGGTCATAAAATTGATTGATTATAAATACAGTCCTCATTTGTTTACAGCTTGCATTTTTGGGTCCTGGGTAATTAGCACATTAGCAATCTCTCAAAGTGAGAGCTTACAGGTGCCGCTCCGAGATAACCAAAGTGGAAAACTGCACAAGAGGAGCCTAATTTTCCTTAAACAATTGCAGGATGGATGCATTAGGATGGAGGGGAGAAATGTCAGTTATGTAAGTGTTTAGCTACTTGATCACACCTACCCAGAAGCCAAGGGCATAAGAGGGCATTAAAATGACCTGTTAATTTCCTTCAGCGGTAAGGTAGCACCCAAAAAATGAGAGACATGTCAGCAATGTGAAGGAGATCTCCTCCTGCGGCTGCGCAAGTCTTTCTTTTAAGATTCTTTTCCCTCCACACAAGCCAACAAAGGAAGATAAAGATCACCCTATTTGTGGTAACTGGTACTTAGTTCCTTTTAGTTACACTTAAAATAAACTCTCTTTTAGTTCTCCAAAGGTTTCAGCCTTCAGACACACCACTACCGAGCTGTAAGCCAGCCACCTTCCTCTCAGCCCATCTTGGCTCCAAGTTCACGACTACTCTGTGCGCCCAGGACATTAAACTTTAAAGTCACGTTTTATTTGTACAGCTGGATGCATCAGGTTTATGCTTATTGTCTAATTAGCCAACTAAACCACTTTTGAAAGAGTTTTAATGCTTTACCCCCAGTGAGATCTCTGTAGTGAGTGTGTGTTGAAATGCTAATGGAGACAAAGAATTCCTTTTTGTAGGAATTTGCAGTATTTTGGATACATCTCCTGGGCCAAATCTTCAGCTGCTATGGCTTTGCTGGAGTGAGTCAGGCTATTCCCAATTACAGACGTTGAAGGATGCCTGAAGTTTAACAGGATACCAGAGAAGAGATTCACTAATGTTCTTGTTTCAAGATGGTTTACAACTCAAACAGCTAATTTCCAAATTTTTGCCATCTTCCACAAAACCTTGAATAGAAATAACTCCTATAGTTGGAACAAGATAGCAGCTACAGGATTCACCAACCCATTAACTGTTAAAGCATGTAATACATGCCCTGGCATTTACATGATTTTACAGATTAATTATTTCAAAACATTTCTGCTGGCATTACTTGCTACAGAACTAATTTAGAAATCTCATACCAACATTTTTTTCATCCATGAAACATGAGTGGCAAGTGAGCAAAAAGTTAAGTCGCTGGCATATCCTGAGTAGCTGCTATTTTCTGTTCATTAGAAAAGAGATCTTGCTTTACATTTTGGGTGGTATTTCTGTTAATGCTAACAGCGCTCTTAAATAGAAATATTTTGGAGAAGAACTGCCTCTTGATATGTATTTGTATAAGCTATAGCAAAAAGCAACCTGAGAAGCACCTCTAAACATTACAACAACACTGGTAGTAAATAATGCTAATAACCCTTAATTATGTCCCTTACTTAATTCCTGTTTCCAAGTGCCATGAATATAACGTGATAAATGATAGCAAATTAGCTTTAAAAATGTTAATAGAAAGTTGTTTAGTGCTGAAGGATGTTTTTTGCCTTTCTGACTGGAGGGGAACTTTTCCATTAAGATTCCTTTTCCAGTCCAATTGAATCCACAGGTCATCCATTCACTTTTCAGACCCTCACACCTCCATGCACCCAGAGACCCATTGTCAATGTAAGGCAATCACATTTTAGTTGCTTTACTCCTCAGGTTTGTTTCATTTACAGTTGGACTCTATGATCTTAAAGGTTTTTTCCAACCTAAATGATTCTGTGATTGTTATTTGGATGACTGAATCTTCCTTATACAGTTGCTTGAATGAGCACTGACTCTACACCCATCAGTACACACAGCAGCCAGCCCCTCAGCCTGGCTCATTTCAAATGTACTTTGAGTTCAAGGAGGCACAATTTCCCCATAATCATACAACGGTTTAGGTTGGAAGGACAGTTTAGGTTGGAAGGGACTTTAAAGCTCATCCAGTTCCAACCCCCCTGCCAGCAGCAGGGACACCTTCCACTAGACCAGGTTGCTCAAAGCCTCATCCAGCCTGGCCTTCAACACTTCCAGGGAGGGGACATCACCATGTTTATCCAAAGACAAACACGACAACTTCAAAAGTAACAACAACTGTACAGGTGAAGAATACTACACAAAGCTCACTTGGTCTGAAGAATTTACTGTTTCACAATGTTCCTATTTTGGGCATGATGCCTCCTTATACAACTGTCTCATGACCAAACCACAGAAGAGAGGATCAAGCTAATGATTCAATTTCTAACATTTGAAATTGCTAGGATTTTTATACTCAAGCCAGTTGCTCTGCTAAGCCCATAAACACAACTTCAGTGGAAAATCTGATGTATTTGATCAGATGGTGTTCCTGTAACGGTGATGACCCAGCAACACGAGCACAGCAATTTTTCTAGCTGCAAGTGAGATACTTTATTGAATCAACTGACACAAAGAAGGGTAAAAATTGTCAAGAGGAAGAGGTTTTTTTCCTAAACTTGTCCATTCACCCCAGCTGCATCACTTGTGCTGACATTATCCCTCCTTACAAGTTTTGTTTCACATTTGATCTCTGCAAGCACTAAGTGAAATAGGAGATAAGAGATGAAAAAAACTTATCTTTGCAGAAAAACAGACCGTATCTGCAATTTATCCCAGAAATCTCTCTGGCTATTCTGAAAGGTTTTGCCACCATTCCCCATATTTTATTTCCCCCTCCCCCACACATTTCTGTCTTGCTGCACTTGTGAGGCTGGATGATCACTTAATGTAAATTGTCACCTCCCCACTGAAGTCAATGAGTTGAGTTGGTTTATGGCAGTTAAGGATCTAGTTCCTGACAGCTCGGCTTTGGCAAAGAAAGGGCTGAACTGTGTTTTGCAAACAAGCAATCCAGTGAACTTCATTCTTTTGCTCTGTTCATGAACCAGCACTGGTTTGGTAAGAGATATTTGTTATTCAAGTACTTGTTGGACAGCTTGGATCAACAATGGCTCATTCCAGAAACAGTTCATTTCAATTTCTTGCTGCTCATGGGGTGAGAACTGTCACCTAAATCAGATGGAGCTGATTCTAATCTTTGAGGGGATGAGTAAGCCTTTTAAAAATAGAAGAACAAAGGCTGATGAAGAACAAATATTCTTGTTCACATGTAAATAGAAGTACACATGCAAAGAACACCCAATTCCCAAACTAGCATGCAAATAAAAATCTGTCCAGGCATGTACAGACAGAGAGTTATCAAGGACTTCAACAAACTCAGTCTGGCAAGCCCAGATGAAGTAAAAAGTATCAAGGGTTGAAGGGATTGTTATAGCCACTCTACTTCAACCTCTCTCCCAATGGCAATGGGATTTCAACCTCTAATTCCTGCACTGACCCCACTAAACTGTAGCTGAATTAGAGTATCTTCCTCACAAGGCTATTAAGGCTTTAACTGATGAAGCATTCAAGGCATCCCTTAGTAATATGCAGCAATGTTTAATTACTCAGTGTTGTGGTTTTCTTACGTTTTCGTGTTCAGAATTGTTCATCCTCAGGTTCCCACCTATCAGTTCATGTTATTTCTTTTGCTGCTGGATTAAAAATCACTGCTAATATCTTTTTGTGAAGGATAGACTACAGTCAAGTACGCTCTTCACTTCCTCTTTCAACCCTTAGAGTGACTGTGTCACAATACTTGACTGACACCTTTTCTAAACTTTGGATAGTTGAGGTGAGCTTCAGAAAAAATATCCAATAAAGGTTACACTTCCTGCGTATTGCTTCTCCGTTTACACCACTCTCAGGACAGTCTCTGTGGCCTGAGTACCTGACTGGTGAGCCAAACCAAACTGATTTCAGAACATTTTATGAAAATGTTAGTCTTGCTTTGTTACATTACCAGGCAGATGTGAAGTCTTTCCCACTTTAATTTCGACATTGTGGTGTTGGTGCGTTAGTGCATACAGCCACGTGGAGCCTTATGGTGCTCCTCATAAGACTTCATTGTTAGAGTGATGTTATTGCAAATAAGAGTTTCTACATGCCATCGTTGCAACTCTCACCTCATCATGAGCCAGATGAAGGAAGAAAGAAAAATAGTAAAAGAAGAAACTAAAAGTGAGCTGGAATTAATTTTGCTGAAATAAATATTTTTGTAAAATCAGCTGTACAAGCTAAACTGTTACTACATCAGCCAGGAATGAAGATCTGCTTCTCCAAGTTGCAGATCTTTTCTGTGGATTTTTCTGAACCGATCATGACACTACATCTTCACCACACTTTCTATTTGAAAGTAAGGTGTAACATAAAGAACTTATTCTATAGCTTGGGCCATATATAAAAGCTCCTGAGCACCAGGTTAATTCAAAAGTGGAAATCAAAGTTTTATAAATGCCTTATCAGAAACAAAGATGAAATTTTATCTTCAGACAACCACAGCATGCTTGAAGTCCCTTTTTAATTCCATGGTAGGTACCTTTCTTAAAACTACAAGAAATACCATAAATAACCAAGTCAACTTCTCACTAGCAAGTGAAACCAGGGTCTACTCCTAAAGAGGACTTTTCATCTGGTATAAATCAGATTATCTGCACAGACACCAAAAGGCCAGATCAATTTCTAGCACTGGAGAATCTGTCCTGCACAGATTCAGAGAGCTCCTGCAGAGCTCTCACACAAAACAGCAGCAGTGTGTAATACACAGATTTCAGAAAGCCACCTGAGAATTCCCTACTGTGCCCCTCAGCCACGAGGGTCACCCTGTCTTGCCTTAATTTAGCCAATTGTGGTTTCCTCCATGCAGGGAGAGGACATCTTTCTAAATACATTAGTGACTCACTCCGAGTCATAACCCACCATTCTTGAGAAAATTCGTTGTTTACGTCTGGGGAAGATGAAAAAGTTTTGCCAAACTCTTCCTTTGGTAATATCTTCTATATTGAATGTCACAGCTGATGCAAAGCCACAGGTCCAAATGCCTCCGTGATGATGTATGGCTAGCTAAGCACATCCAAATCCAACTGTGCCCTTGAACTGTCCAAAGGAGCTGCATCACTATCCCTCCTGCAGGCATAACAGTCCTCTGCAGATGCCCCTACAACTGATCCATCTGCATCCAGCATTTCATAAACACATTCCAGCAAGTGGCAGGACCAAGTTCTTCTCAGGAGAAAACTCAGAAAAACCTAGAGGCTCAGGCAGTTATAATTCATAGACATTTTTTTCTACACTTTGCGTTTTTTTAATACAACTGAAAATAATTAATGGCTTTAAGACAAAAAGGAAAGAAATTATATTTTCATGGACATAGACTACAAGAGCCTTGCAGGAGAATGAGATAAAATCTACTGTGCATTGCTGCAGAAGGGAGAGCACCCAGTCCTGCTTGTGGGAGAGGCAAATGTTACTGAGGTTTGTTCTCTTAGTGCTAGTGTTTTGCACTCCAGTATGGCCACCATAAATCATCTTAATAATCTCAAAGTGAACCATCCTGTGTAAGTTTAAAAACACAAAGAAAACATTGCTTTGTTTCTCAAATTGTCCACTAGATCTACATCAGCATTGGGACTCTTTCTCTGTGTCTGAGCCCTGAGGGCACTAATTGGCTTTAATGGCCCTGACTAGGCTCTCCTCCACACCCCTGCCCATGGGCCCAGGAGCTCAGGCCAAGGCCACCAGTCCCAGCCTGAGCTAAATCTGAAAGGTTCAAGCCATCCTAACCAGAAAATAGCCTAGTTGTTCCTCAGGCCACTGACCTAAGCATCAGAGAAAGCGTGACACTTGTAGCAGACAGCTCGAAGAAGGTGATCAGAACATAGTGCTCAGATGGCACCTCAGTTCATCCCACCTTCGTAGAGCACTAGGTCTCAGGGAGGAGAAAATCACACACGGAGCTTTTAGATCATGACATTTTCCACACAGGTAGAAAATACAGTTCTAGAAAATTTACTCTAGATTAAAACACTTTAAACACAGATAAGTTTGGGGGATGTATCTCCCAGGAATTCCTTCTACCACTATTCCAACTCTCCCCCAGAAAAGTCTCTGCTCATAGAAAATCATACATGCAAAAATGCTTCTTGCAACAATCTCACTTTGATAACTTCAGAAAGGCCAACAAAATTAGAGAAAAATAAGCAGAGACAGCGTTTCCCAGACGTCCACATGCACCATTCACAATTTGCTTTGACGTGAGGCCGGAGTCTCTCGAAGTAATCATCCATGTTTCAGGTTTCTATTTTTCATTGCCCAGTTTGGGGCCTGACTTTCAAAGAACAAGGAACTTCCTGAAAATAAGTTCCTGACATTACTGGCTGGTTGTTAATTAGGGATGCAGGTGTCTACATGAGGCATCCAATTTGAACATTTTTGCTTACACACTCTGAGCTATCAACTTCCTCCTTTGCTAATCAGCTGCATAACGCAGACAGCTAACATGTTAATCACCCAGTAGTTAAAAGTAGTTTCCAAAATGAAAATAAAACTTAGGAAATTATTTTTCTGGCAAGTGCAATGAAAGTATGCCTGCTACTGATGCGGACAAGATTTATTTTATTTTATTGGTGGGCAAGATGAGTTCTGAAAGAGCAACTCCTATTAAAATCGTGCTGGCATTTAAGTGACATTTTGGCAAAACACCATGGAAACATTTGGTCACATCCTCTCAACCCTTAATTTCTTCCTTAAATGTGCTTTTTAATATGTCACAGTTGTTAAATTTGTAACAATAATTCCCTTGAGACTAAACAACAGTGCTTGGTATGTGAAAAATGAACAATACATTTACATCAGTAAACCAAGAGGAAATTTTAAATAAACGTATAATTGAGTACAAATAGTCTGAATGTTACCGTTATGAAATTTGACCATTCTGTAGGCTGATTTTACCCTCAGGATGTCCTAAATAAACTCAACTTATACACAGGCTGTCATATTCTTTTTCAGTTATGACATAACTATCCAGATTTTACTTCTTCTGATGGCTTTATTGCTGTTAGTCAAACATCGCTAGATGGAAAGGCAACTAAGCACTTAAATTAATTTTAAAACTTTCATATTTAAAAAAGACCAGCAAAATCCTAGAAACAAATCTTGTAATGTATTGGCACTTACAGATTTTTTTGATGGGAGAGGAGTTAAGATTTGTATACAAAAAGACTCATACAAATTCCTGCTAAATCTAGTATGGAATTTAACTGCACAAACATTGGGTAAATCAATGCCCTGGGAGCGAGGGGCTGGTCTGGGTAGGGAGGACACAACACAAAGCTGGTGTGTTCCCTGGTATAACTGCCTTCATGTGCTCTGCAATCAAAGCTTCTGTTCTTGCTGCCCTAACTTTGCTTCTGTAGGACTAACATTGCATTATATAAATCTTCAGGACAAGTACTTAACAACTTATTTTATTTGTTGTGCGAAGCACTGTGGACATTTCTAGGTCCTGTGTAAATGCTAAAACTACTATTAACCTGTGTATTTCCTAGCCAATATAAACAGTTTCCAGTATGTCTGCATCTCCCACCAGGGCTCAGGGCCGCAGTCCTACTCATTTTAATGGGATTTCTTCTCTCCTAACAGAGCACTCACTGTGTGCTATGGTGGCAGCAGGATCGTTCAGAATAGGAACTGATCCATTTGCTTTTTTTCCTTTAAAAATAAAACCAAGTCGTTTTGGATTCTGGTTTCTAGGGCAGAAATCCCATAGTGCTTTTAGCCTTGAGCATTTACTCAGACCTCCTTTTGGCTTCCGAGTGCGAACAGCAGTACAATTTAACAGACACATCGGTGCAATTTAACAGACCCATCAGTGCGCTGGGATTCAGAAGTTCAGCTATCAGCTCTGCCACTAACCATTCCCACCTGCGTTACCTCTCAGCGCTCTTGCTCCTCTCTCACTCTGTGTCTGCCTTGTCTATTTGAACTGTAAGCTCCTTAATGCAAATACCATCTTCCCAGAACAGTGCTGAGTGCCCAGCACTGGAGCTTTGATTTCTTTTGGGACTATAAAACATTTGTATTATAGAAAATAAGAACATAAGAGATAGTTCTTCCCTCTTGGCTTTACTTATAAACATGGGTCTTTCAACCTGTGCTCTCTACCTTTGTTATTGTTATCTCTAATTACTTATCTGCTTAAGTTGTTCTCTTCTGAACAGCAAGAGAACAACTTCCCTGTCTCCTTAACCCATTGCTCTATATTATTCACAGACACTACGTTCAGAGGATGTTAGTACAGTTGCAAATGCAATCATTCCACACTTAGAAAATGTGCAGGTCGAGACTGCCCATGCCTTAAGTCCTTGGAGTGCAGGCAGTGATGTACACACCTTTCTAGGCTCAAGTAGTTTTTTTTTCCTCCATGACCTTCGGCATGCTCTACTATGGATACCAGAGGCAGAGACTAATTCAGATACGGTGGGATGGTGTGCCCCTGGCTCCAGGTCTCATTCCAGCCTGCAGACAAATGGACACAGATCTGTCCACTCTTGTCCCAAAGTCTGACTCCTTTCAAACTGACAATCACCTGTAACTTTGGTCCCAGCATTGATCTCCTCTCAGATCTGACTCACTTGAGTTCCCACTTTCACACCCAGTGTCACTTCTCCTTATAACACTTTATCTCCTTTTGCCTGGCCAGCTAGTCCCCACTCTTTGCCCTGTTTATGTCTTTCCTCCACACACATTGCTTCTCTTCCCCTGCTTCCTCCTCCCCTTCTCTATCATCACAGATAATAGTTTGTATCATACATTCCTGTACATTCCTGATTTTATTATCCCCACTCAATTTCCCATCTCAAGCTTTTTCTGTCCTTTCCCAGACAGCTGATTCGATCCAATTACTCATACCCACTCTCAGTTTCCCTTGGCTTATTAGTACCCATCTCTCTTGCAAGTCCCATTTGGTTTCATCACGCCACTTCTTCAGACATAACCTGGGAATACTCCTTGCTCACACCTTCCCCTTTCCCCCTACTTGCACTAGTTCTGGTCCTCTCTGAATTTAAGTCATAGAGTCATAGAACAGTTTGGATTGGAAGGGACTGAAAGCTCATCCAGTTCCAACCCCCCTGCCAGCAGCAGGGACACCTTCCACTAGACCAGGTTGCTCAAAGCCTCATCCAACCTGGCCTTCAACACTTCCAGGGAGGAGCAGCCACAGCTTCTCTGGCCAACCTGGGACACTGTCTCACCACCCTCACACCAAACAATTTCTTCCCAATATCTAATCTAAACCTCCCCTCTTCCAGTTTCAAGCCATCACCCCTTGTTCTGTCACTCCCTGCCCTTGGCCAAAGTCCCTCCCCACCCTTCCTGGAGCCCCTTCAGGTACTGGGAGGCCACTAGAAGGTCTCCCCAGAGCCTTCTCTTCTCCAGGCTGAACAGCCCCAACTCTCTCAGCCTGTCCTCACAGCAGAGCTGCTCCAGCCCTCGCATCATCTTCATGGTCTCCTCTGGACTCACTCCAGTAGGACCATGTTCTTCTGATGTTGGGGGCTCCAGAACTGGACACAGTACTCCAGGTGGGGTCTCAGGAGAGTGGAGCAGAGGGGCAGAAACCCCTCCCTCGACCTGCTGCCCACACTACTCTGGGTGCAGCCCAGGATGAGAGTGGCCTTCTGGGCTGCGAGGGCACATGGCCAGCTCATGTTGAGATTCCTCCTCTATATTTTCTGGCATTTGATGACTCGGGAAAGAGGGCACAGACAGAACAAGCTCTAAAGCCAACCTGCCTGTCCCTCCCAGAGCAGCCACCTCCACAGGCATGGTCAGGATCCTTCCAGCACCATGTGGGGAGGCTGTCTCAGCTGGCTGGGCAGCAGTAATGTTTAAGGCAGGCAAACCCCGTAAGGATTTCAGCTAAATCTCCACTGAACACTTACAGACTGAGATTTTTCAGCCTTGTGATTTGCCAAGGTGCAGGCAGATTTTTAATGGTATAGCAAAAATATAACATCCCTGGAAGCAGCAGGACAAATACACTGTGAAGAAATGATGTAGGAAAGCTTTTTCCATGCTACTCTTCTGAATGAAATTCTTGTACTCAGTCACCAAAAGAGTACCTGCTGCTTCTGGGCAGATATTTTTAAGGCACTTGATTCATTAATTGCACTTCACCTGATAAGTTTCTGGGCCAGTACCAAAAATAACTGTATTCTCCACTCAGACATATTTTGAATGGTGTCATGTGATGATGGGGGGAAGGGAGAACATGCAATCATGTAACTGTCAAAGCTCACAGTTCTCATTAACCTACACTAAACATCAAAATCTTTCTTGCTGAACCTGGCAAAGTTATTAGGAGAGCTTCATACTTGGACTCCTGTAGGAACAAACCTACTTAACGTTTGCCCACATCACCTCTGCTGGCCACGTATATCATGAACATGTCTTTGATCTATTTCTGT
Source organism: Antrostomus carolinensis (assembly GCF_000700745.2). Lineage (NCBI taxonomy): Eukaryota > Metazoa > Chordata > Aves > Caprimulgiformes > Caprimulgidae > Antrostomus > Antrostomus carolinensis. The sequence continues at coordinate 58,635 of NW_010324224.1, forward strand.
GAACGCAATAAAAGGCAGTATATCCTCATCCAAAGCAACACCTTCCATGACTGGATGGACTTCCAATATTCCAGAAACACACGGCACCTAATAGCCTAATCATGTTGCACTTCGCTTTCCCTGACAGAAAGACAGCAACATCTTTCCTCTCTACCTGTTCTCAAGACCACGGGATCACGTCTCTAGAAAACAAAGCATCAGAAGAAATCCAGCTGCAACAGCCCAGCCCAACAGCTATGCAGGTAGCAAATTCCCCCAGGAGTCAGTCAGACAATGCTTCTGCTCATTAGGGCTGGGTGGGACAGGAGAAATGGGAATAGACATTTCCCTTCATTCATCAAACTGGAACAAGTCTGAGAGTTCAGAAAAAAAACAAGCACTTGGCAGAGTCAATGACTGGGGACAAATCAGGAGAAAGAGAGACTTTGATCATTAAAACTGCAAAGAATGAAGTTTAAAAAGGAGTTGTTACATAAAGTGGATTCTTTAGTTACGGGAATGTTTGATCCGATTCTCAGCTAAGGATGTGTACCCATTTCAAACGGAAAATCCTTTAGCTTTGGTATGAATTTATCTAGCCTGCCAGACAAATTGCTCATATCAAACTGTCATTTGGATGTTCAGCCATTGAAAACACAGTTAAAGCATGTCCCTTAATTAGAAATCCCATGGAAATGAAAACAATCCTCTCTGGCATCTTGTTACCCTGGATGGTAAATTGGACTTATCATCTGGCACGGCCCCCTTCCTGTTTGCGTGGGTGGACTGAGGCAGACAAGGAATTCTGCTCCCCTTCCAACAGCCCTTGGAGACAAGCAACCTCCCATGCCAAGGTTTTGCCTCCCGCAAGCGTCTCGCTGCAAATAGGTCTGGTAGATGCAATGAGCTTCACAGATTATAGGTGGATGGGACAGGCGTCTTCTGTCCAGTGGGGACCAAGAGAAGCTTAGCACAACATTTTAATGGATAAATATATTTCAAAGCTGTTTTATTTCGCTAGATAGGAGTCTGTTTGGTCAGGCTGCATTCATTTTCCAGAAAAATGTCCTCAGTCATCTGCTAGTAAAAAAAAAATACAACTCAGTAATTACCTCTGCTACTGGAAAGACCAGGTAATTCAGCGGCATCAGTCCTTCCAACTCTACCCATTTTATTGCTGGCCTTGTATTATTAAATATTTTGTTCAAAGCCCCATGTCCCAGCAGTTTGTTATTAGAATTTCAAGCTCATTAAAAATTAAAATAGGTCTCAGATCCTTACAGTTGTGAAGAAAATCTTAAAAGATTAATCCCCAAGGTTAAAAAGTAAGAGGTGTATTTTAGCAGGAAGGACAGTTAACCATTGGAACAATTCGCTTTGAGATATGTTAAGTTCTTTCTCATTTGAAGTCTTTTAAGGCAAGATGGCATAACACACTGTCTTGTAGGCAGCAGACAATCTGACACACGAGCTTTTGAACTCTACCCAGGAATCACACAGTGAAATTCTCTGGCTCCTGTTTCGCTGATCAGATTAGAGAAGCACAACCACACCCGGGAACCTCAGACTATTAACTGATGGGAAGAGAACCCAAAGCGTTCTGGTTTTGTGCTTTTGTGGTGACAAATTCACGAGCTTTGAATGTTATACCCTGGCAATGTTGATACACTGCATTCAATTTCTTTGAAAACTTGCTTTGTTTATGGCCCCTTTTTACAGGACATTTCTCACTTTATAGGAAATAGATCCTCAGTTGTCAGCCAACAGAGCTAGCTGACTTGAGATGAACTACATCAGGATTTTACCAAAAGGAGATCTAGCAATTTCTCCTCTCCTTCAGGAAAAGCTCCTGAAGTGGTTACCAGATCCAAACACATCTGCAAGAAAGCCTCATCCCTCGCATTTCCCAGGTTTTACAGAGATAATAGATCAGCTCTACAGAGGCTTGGTAGGAATTTCCTCTTATCCCACAGAAGGACCTGAGGAGACTGAAGAAGTGACATAACCTTGTCCTACATGGACTCCACAGGTGCAGAGGCAGGTTCAGAGGTGTGAAGACAGAAATGGAGGGAAATCTGTCCTGTGCCAACCTTTCTCTGGGAAAACTGCTCCTGCTGTGGGACTAGTATAACAAATTTGGTGTGGTTCTGTACCTCTTCTATCACTTTCCCCACCAAGTTCCCTGTTTCTTGGCTAAGCTTCCTGATAGAGGCTGAGGAGAGGAGACTGACTGCAAGAAGCAATAAAAATAAGAAGTAGGGTATTAAATAAGGCATTGCTGTAGAGTAATAGGAAGGGTGGAAAGGAATGGGCTCATGCACATTACAGTCCTATAAAAGAAAAAGAATTCTTAAATGAGTATTAAAGAGGGCTGAGTTACAGCACAAAAAAACCTAGTTTAATCACCTATTGTACAGCTGTAGTTAATTTTGTACAGATTTTACAGACATCCCAGCTATCGTGCAATGCTCCACACAATCACTTTGGGTGATGCTCCACTTCTATCACAGGTGCTGTTAATGATGCCATTACTTGGGCAAATCTTCCATCAGCCTCCATTAGATGTTTCCTTAAGTAGGACCTGAGGTCAGATAACACCTGATGAATATACATGGCAGGAGGACAAATCTGCTTCCTGACCGCACAGAAGAGAAACATATGGTATGTGGGGATACATAAATACACACACACACATGCTTTCCACTCAGGCATCCTCAGTCAGATTAGCTCTGAACATCTTTGTAACAAAGCTTTAAAGTCCCTCTGGTGAGGGGTGTCTCCTTGGGAAAGTCATATAATAGTCTAAAAGTCATTAGAGTCCTAGTCCTTGTTTGGGAATGTAAACTGCTTTCTACAGATGGGATTTGAAAATATGTTAGTAACAAGGGATTCATCTCACTGTACATCCAAGTCATGACTGAGCGATCAGAAGAAGACTGACTGCTTCTAATGGCCACCTGAAAATCTAACAAACATGTAACTGGATGATCAAATAAGCAATTAACAGCCAATTAGTTGATCAGTTATCAATCTGCTCAGCAGATGATGTTTATCTAACACCTAAAAGAGTAGCAGCAAGCTAACTGGTAAATTATCCTTAAACACTTAGCAGTTTGGTAAAACACAGGTAGCCAAATGACTTAACAAATTGTTTCTTAAATCCTAAACATGCACAATCTCTTTTCACAATGTTTTTTAAATTTCCAGGAGTCACATGAAGTGTATATTAAAGCATTTCACTGTGTATCCTGAGAGGGACATCTCCAGCATATGCAGGAATGAAAAAGATAAAAATAAAAATAGAGAAAAGTCATATTTAGGGTAATTCCATGAAAAGACTGTTTTCATTTGCCAGCAGGTCACCTCCTCAGAAATAAAACTATAGATAACCCCTACCCCCAGACTACCTGTAGTAGGCTTATCAGCATGGGGAGTTATGCAGGAGGAGTAGGAATATGCAGAGCTTCCAGCACGCCAAACACACGCAGATGCTCTTGGGAAAACATGGATTCCCCTCATCTCCTGCCTCAAGGGAGAGGAGGGAGTGGATTAGACCTTCTCCTGAGGCTGCAGAGACCAAAGTCTGGGAGAGGGATAATCCAACACTCTGGCTCAGGCAGCTTTAGCTTGCCCCCAGAACCTGGAAAGAAAGGAACAGCAGCAAATGTGGGATGAGCTAATTTGCACCCTACCCAGTGAATCCTCACTGGTGTGCCCTTCACATTACCCACATCTGGAGATAATCCACACAAATGAACTGCAGGCTGCACACTTGTACCTTCATTCCTGGTTTGGAACCAAACATCAAGATTCCTTCCATTACAATAGCTACTGCAACACAGCCACTGCTTTCTGTCACCACTGGGCAACAATATGTCAGTGGTCACTGACCTCCATGAAATAAAGAGCAATTAGGCCTGTTATAAGCTATACATGGTGGTAATTCCCACAACTTTCACTGGCTTTAACGCCTGGTGTGTTGGTGTATTACAGCACCTGCTGTCCCCAGATCTCAGCGCGTGCTACCAAAGGAAGGCCAGCCCTGTCCCCAGGGTACTGGTGGGAAATTGCAAGAGGAATCACTGATGTCACCACTTCTGATGTGGGAATCTATCGTAAACACACTCCCTTGCAAAATGTAAAGTTCTCCAGAAGGAGAAAGGAAATTCTAGTATTTGGGAAAAAAATATCAGATGACTTAAGATACAATAGTTAACTTTCCTCATGGCCATAGAAAAAACAGTTCCTGGCTTGATTGGAATTGTCCATATGTGTTGATGCACGTATTAATCTTAAATCCCTGGTTGGTTGAACCTCCCCTGGTGACCTGGAATAACAGGGGAAGCCATTTAAACTCTTCCTTTGATTTTCATTGGTGTTCTTCTATGGCATGCTCTAATTGCTTCAGACATGGAGCCAGGCTTTTGCTAACCTGCAGACACATCGTTGGAGCTACTACTTTTCACTGGTCTCTTAAGTATTAGGAAGAAAACAGCTAAAATTTTTAAACAGTTGTAGTTGCAATATTTTTGCCTACTATAGGCCCAGGGCTTCTGGTTACTGATGCCTTCTGTTCATGTGACCTTTGATCTGCTGAGCAAGTATTTGTCAAATGAACAGTATTTCATCCCCTGCGCATTTGAAGTACCACAGTCTTGACAGTTGTGCAGCAGATGGGTTCAATGACACAGCGGTGTGCTGCAGCCACTGAAGAAATTAAAACACCAACTTTATTTTACACCAAAATGAGAAAAAAAATCATTTTGTAAATAATGAAATGGAAGCTTGCACAGCTATTTTGATGCAATTTTGAAAGAGATGTGCTTTTCATGACTCAGGGCCTTGTTTGTGTTCCTGGGTAGACAGCTTTCCTTACTAGACAAGTGCTTTTGATGTCAAATTTTGTGTTCTTCTTCCACCATTCCAAGGTGATCCCCTTCACCTTTTGTGGTGAGGCTCCCAAACTTGTATAAATGATGAAGGATCACAAGTCTGTCAGCATAACACATATTTCTAACCTGATAGGAATTTTTTAAAATGCCTATCTGCATAGCTAATTTTTACTCACTCCTCCAATTGCTGCTTCTTCTCCTGTTCTCTCCCCATGACTACATGTGGTATTTTTAATCTAAGCATTACAGTGATCACAGCCTCTGAGGTTAGTACCTACAGACTCCTTTGCTGTTCTTTCAAATAAGTCATCTTCTGCCTGCCCAATGACAGAATATAAAAGTAGTAAGATAAGGTTTGCTTGGCTTTATCAGTCTTCTAGTCTTTGGGAGTTATCGAGGTGTTGACAGTACAGCCCATCATAGAGCTGCAAACACAGAGAGGAAGAAGCTATACAATTTTATAAGTACAATTTGGCCAATGAAGCAAAAATACCTGGTGAGCACTTAAAAACAAGACCCATGAGCTCAGTTTATTCCCTTTGGGGAATATTTGTCTTTGGGAAGCATGGAGGCATAAGCTTCATAAATTTTATCATTGCCATTATACGGAGGCGTTCACAGAAACACATATTAACAGATTTAAGTCAATCAGAACACTCATGGAATATCTCCTTAGTAATTACAGCAATTTCCTTAAAAGGAAATGCATTTTATTATCTTAACAACAGAAGAGTCAGAAAATTTTAAAGAAAGTCAATTTTCATGTATCCAATGAGCAAGCTACAAAAAAAATCACAGACCTTTTTAGTCCATTGGAAAAATTATCTGGATAAAATTCATTTATACTCCCTAAGTGTGAAAACACTAAGAGTATCATAACTAAACCTTCCTGCTCCCAGGTTTAGCCTCTTGAAATTCTCACCTACCTATTTGTGTTATTGCTTACTATCATTGCATGTAGAATTTCCCATCAAATTTCTCATCAAAAGTCATGATGCTCTAATCACAATACACAAAACAAAACAAACAGTATGTAGGATCTAGCGTAACAGTATCTATGTATCTGTGTGGCCTATGGATCCATAGCAAGGGCTCTCAAGTGTTAAAACAATACACATAAAGAAGATGACAGCTCCTGCCCTCCACCATCCTTCTGAAAGGATATGACCTACAGGAATATCCTTTCTGGATAGTTTTGGATATTCTGGAGCCCCCATCACAAGAGAGACCTGGAGGAGCTAGAACAAGTCCAGAGGAGGCCACCAGGATGATCCGAGGGCTGGAGCACCTCTCCTATGAAGACAGGCTGAAAGAGTTGGGGCTGTTCAGCCTGGAGAAGAGAAGGCTCCAGGGAGATCTTCTAGTGGCCTCCCAGTACCTGAAGGGGCTACAAGAAAGCTGGGGAGGGACTTTTCATAAGGGCAGTTAATGACAAAACAAGGGGAAATGGGTTTAAGCTGAAAGAGGGGAGGTTTAGATGAGATATTAGGAAGAAGTTCTTCACTGTGAGGGTGGTCAGACACTGGAACAGGTTGGCCAGAGAAGCTGTGGCTGCTCCTCCCTGGAAGTGTTGAAGGCCAGACTGGATGAGGCTTTGAGCAACCTGGTCTAGTGGAAGGTGTCCCTGCTGCTGGCAGGGGGGTTGGAACTGGATGAGCTTTAAGGTCCCTTCCCACCCAAACCATTCTGTGATTCTATGCATATTTTGGTGAGCAGCCCAGAAGCCATATAGCTTGCTTTGTTCAATATTAGACGTGCAAAATCACGAGCCTCTCTCTTCATTCCTTCTCACTCCTGACTGCAGTTTGTGGGGTGAATGCTCACAGGAGTGTAATAGACATAAACACGTTTAAATGCTTTGCTGAGTCAGGATGAGCAGCACCATCAGACAAGCTCTGACACCTCTATGACAATCTAACAGTGGGATACAGAAGAAGCCTTAAGGTTTTATAAAAGGTTGTCAAGAAGGCTGTTGAGAAGCTTTCATTTTTCAAGTCAGAATCCAACAAGAAGAAAGGTGGTGGGAAGGAAAACACTCAGACGCTTGGACAAAGCACTCGGCAAAGAGCCAGAGACACCAATCTAGAGACAGAATCACAGAATATTAGCGATTGGAAAGGACCTCGAAAGATCATCCAGTCCAACCCCCCAGCTAGAACAGGATCACCTAAATGAGATCACACAGGAAGGCGTCCAGGCGGGTCTTGAATGTCTCCAGAGAAGGAGACTCCACACCCTCCCTGGGCAGCCTGTCCCAGGGCTCTGTCACCCTCACTGTAAAGAAGTTTCTTCTCAAGTTTAAGCAGAACCTCCTGTGTTCCAGCTCACACCCATTGCCCCTTGTCCTACCACTGGGCATCACTGAGAAGAGCCTGGCTCCATCCTCCTGACATTCACCCTTAACATATTTATAGACATTAATAAGAACAGATGACAAGTGATTTACGTGGGACATGGACAATTTTATTCACATCCCTGCGTGTCCCTGTCCCACATTACCACCACCCTATACAGAATCAATCTGAGTTAATGCAGCTCCCCAGGCAAGCAAGACCCTGTCTACCTTCATCACAGGATGGGGCTGTGTTAGCTGGGAAGCCCATTACATGTGTGTGGTCAGGCTTCAAAATATAACATTGCAGTAATACTATAAAAGATATATTGAACTAAATTTTTCCAAGAATGATGTAACTGGGTGGGGGCACTACCAGGCTCACAATAAGCTAAATCCAATGATAGCTGAAATAAAATATTTGCATAAAAATTTTTCACTTCTAAAATTTACTAGCGGTGGAGAGATAACGGTGTAACAAGTTGATGAACAGTCACTATGAGATCATATTTGACTTAACGTGAAGCTCGTAGGCATTGTTTCTTGGAGGAAGTACTCATTGTGTGTAGTACAGTAAAAACTGCATTTTAAAACAAAGAGATGAAATAGTTGCCTTAATACAGCAGCAGCATTGTCATTGTAAATCTGCCGTGCCACATATTTTATTACATTTTCATAGCAGAAGAGGGAATTTACGATGTGATATTACAAGCTCCGCCAGCCTTCTTCTGTCAGTGGGGTACCTCTCTTAACTCATATCTAAAATATTTGCTGATACTGAAACGTGACTGTGAGATACAAAAACAGTCTTTTACAACTCAAGAGAACATTATATTCATCTAGCTTAGAGCAAAAAAGAAGAAAAAACAAATAGTTTGAGCACCTGTTCATGCAAAGAGTGGACACTGTTCTGCAAATACTTCTTCTGTTCTATGGAAAGGACAAAGAGATGGAACCACTAAAAAACCTAGGCTGCTTTTGTGGATGAAGCAGTAACACAAAGATGTTATTACTATTATTACCTCATACAAAATTGATGCCAAGGATGTGAGACCCTCACTTTTATCATTACCTTTGGGGTAAGATGCACCCAGTGGAGCCAGTCTTGGGGCTCGGATCCCCTGTAACCAAATATCAACAGCAATGGGGTCAGGGCATTATATTAATTTTTTCTGGTTTATACTAAGCCACAATATGCTCCCCACAATCAAGAACTGATCATTTACTTTCTTTCTGGGGAGCAGTTACAGTGTATTTTGAAGATGCTGGACTAGAGACAATTGTTACTTAATCATGTCAGGACCAGGATAGCTAAAAACAAACGAAGTCTTTTGATACTAAAGAATTCTGTATTGAGAATTCCTATTGATGAATTAGAAAAAGGTACAGGTGAAACTCTAATTTGATCAAAGTATTAGACAGGTTTCTGTTCACCTTAATAGATAAAGAAATTGGTGTCAAGAAAATCCTCTTTGGACAAAATAACTCAGAAAAAGAGCAACTTTACGTATAGCTTACGAATAAGACAACAGCAACAAAAAAACAGTAGGTTGGTTTAAATCAAGAGAGAAATAATAAGAAAAAGAACTTCAAAAGCATTCACAGGGAGGAACATTTCACCAAGACAAAGTCATCTGTCCTTACTTTCCCAAAAGCAGCATGAACAAAGCTGATTATGGGATTTCAAGCCCTGAATGTTCCTTTATATTGCCCAAGCAGAGAATAAAAATGCATTATGATACCAAAAGGACAAAAAGAAGATCCTCAGATATTACAAAGCAAGGACCAGGATTTAACGTCTTTAAAAAACATCAGTGCCTCCATCCCACCATATGATGACATGAGACACAACCCATCAGAGGTATGATTGGCTGTGTAGTTTTAGGTAATGCACTGATCTAATACTAAACAACAACATATGCACAGCATTTGTAATGAGATTGGACTTTTAACCTTCTGAAGCAGCAGGAAACAATGGGGCTTTTAAAAATACCAGCTCAGAGGTAAGGAGGGGGTCAGCCCAATACAATTTATAAATACAAAACCAGTTGCATAGCTGAGTTTCACTTTAAAACATAAATTATTTGAAAGAGTAAGAGGAAACCAGAGGAGGAGGGAGAAAAAGAAAGTTAGCATAGGGGAAAGAACTAGGAGACAGCAAGAGATAGGAGAGGAGGTGTGTGTAGGCTTTCACAAACTACCTTACTACCTTGGGGCTACCTGTGCTCCTCTGGGGCTCAAAGTCACACACTGGCATTAGTGACTGCTCATCTGTTGGCCTGAGCAGCAAACTCTGAACACCAAAATATGAAGGGAAACTTCAGCGTGTGATCCTCCACACACACTGAAATGTAACCAAGTGTTCATACCTTTGAAAGCCCCTGAATACCAGGTAACAACCAGTCTGTCTGGATGGATGGATGGATGAACCAGATGAGACTCAAGGCAGACCCCCAGCTGCTATAAGTGTGACTAGAGTGGATCCAGCTGATTTACACTGACTTAATGAACTTGGTGAACCTGAAGACTATCATTAAGTTAAAGCTCCGAGTGCTCACCCTGCCACTCAAAAAAAAATAATCACTTGTTTTTTGCTGAAGAAGGCTGTGTTGGTGCCTGATGGATGGACACAGTAGCTTCATGGCCCCACCTCGCCAGTGTTCACAGCCACCATGACATGCTCCTGCCATGCCACCAACAGAAAGATGTTTTCTATCAGGTAATGAGTAAATCTCACAATAGGATGAGCACGCAGCTACCATCCTGTGACCCAGAGCATGCACAATCCTGTCCTACACTTGATCATGTTCTCTTTAAATGGCCTGAGTTTTGGTGACATGATGGGCTGTATTTTGTGCCTGATACATGCCAAAGGAGAGACTTTGGGGACTAGAGAAAAAATGCCAGCAAGCAACGAATCACTGTAATGACAGATGAGACTCTGAAACTCATTTTCTCCCCAAAACTAACCTTGGAAAAAGGAGAGCAGGAAGCAAACCCAATACCAGAAGATTAGTGGATTTGGTCTGGGCTCTGGGCCATGCTTCAGCACCAGTGTGTACCAAAACAAGAGCTCTCCTGGGGGCAAGGGGACAGCAGTCAGTTCTTCCCTTCCCTTGTGCTCTCGCTCTTCGGGCCTCCCTTGAGCCATTTTCTCCAATTCAATCCAGTACAATCCTGAGATCAGTGGGTTTAAGTGAAAGTCATCAGCCTTGACCATGTTTTCACTTGCCAGGCTTGAGGCCTTTTTACCACATTTCTCTTGCACCAAACAAACAGGTTCAAACAGTGGCAAAGTCAAGGAAGGTTAAATCAACAAACCACTGTTGGACACAAAGATTTCAGATTGCCAAATTCTGGGTTGGTTTTTTTTTTGGTAGAAACATGGGACTAGACAGGATCATACTGAACTCACATCTCTGCAATCTCAGCCAACCACCATCTATTTCAGGAGAACTTTTTCTTCACACATTATCAAACATTACAGGCCACCCAACATCATTACTCGGTACCCTACTTAACCAACTTCAGTCCTCTAGGAAAAGAGCAATAGCTACAACTCTGACCTGCCTCAGGCAGAGCAGAAGAGATCACCAGAGCCTCACCAATGCAGTCATGGGAATTTGTTACATCAAGGAACCTATGAAGCAGATAATCTCCCATTCAAATTAAAAATAAAAAATAAAAATAAATAAAAAAGGAACCCCAAGTCTCCTCTCCAGTAAAGGGAAGGGGGCATGGAGAAAGCCAGCTTCCACAGCGTCTATTCAAGAGCTCCCTTATAACTTCACTACCATGACTTGTATGTACCTACTCTCTTTCTACTATGCCACACTGCCCTGTCAGCTACAGATCTACAGACAGATTCAGACCTCTGCTACACAGCTATTAGACACAGGAGGGGAGGATTGTTGGCTTGTGATAACAACTTGGAGTCTACCATGTGTCCTAGCTGCCAGCCTTTACACATCAAACATATTTCCATCTTGGTGCCATCTGAGATTGTGGTGGTTTTACCCAGGAAAGCTCTCATTCTCCAGGTCTTAGGCACTCATTTCAGGATATATGTCCAGAAACCTCTTCCCTTCCATTAGGCTCAGTCCAGGATTTTACTCTGTTCAGGCCCTCCACTTCCCTTTCTTGCGTTCTTGGGTCAGAATTTTAAGGTCATTTTTTTGCTTTCAAATCATGGCACCTGCAGCAGCCCTGTGAAAGGCAGCCTGCCTCCAGCTCTCCACCAAGAAGTTACTCAGGTCACTGGTACGGCACTCAGAAGATGGCACCTCCTGTTCACAAGGCTGAGCAGCACTGGAAGGAGCCCAGCACTGTAGTCCCTCATCAAGCAAAATGACTCCAGGAGGATTTGGCAGGAGAAAAAGCAGCAAACCTGACCTGAGTCAAATGCAGCTCTCCAAGAAAATCCTTTTCACTTGCAAGCGACATGCAGACTAGAACTGCCTTCCTGTGACTTACCACCACCCTCCTGCAAGGCAGCATTAGAAAGGAGTCTGTCACCCAGGGATGTTTTTCAACAATACTTCACGTCCTCTTTTACTGTCTTCTTTTTAAACCACTTCCAAACTCAGTTCCCTTTGCTGCCTACTCAGATCAGACTAATAAGAACATCACCTCAGGGAAAAGACTTGTACACAGACAGACTTCCTTTTCAGAGGATCAAACAGACCAGACTGTTCCTTTTCAAGTTTTATTAATCCTGGTTCATAATTTCCACCACATCATTAGTCATTTCCTATTATTGAATAGCTAGTAGCGGCATCATCGCACAGTAAATAGCAAGATAAACGTGCCACCTGCAATTTCTTGGCTGATACCTACCCACAACCACATCTGGGTAAAAGACGAAGAGGTAAAATTAAAAGCCAAACCATGTAGAGTTTTTTGATCTGTGGCTCATTTCTTTTATTCACATCATCTGCTTTGCTGGCTACATAAGCTGCTGCAGACCTTGTTTAAAAAGAGCTCCAAAAAATTCACACTAAACCCAGCAGTTCGGAAATGTGGTGATTTTCACTGGAATCCCCCTTCCTGAGGCACGCAGGGTCTTTGGGGAGCTTGCTGGTTATCATGGTTTATTACTTCTTTGGTTTCCTAAGCTTTTCTTAGTTTGTCAACATGCTTTAGGTAATTTTGACACCAAAAATGGGCAGAGAATTCAAGTGCCTGGAAGCAATCTGTTTTGTATTCAGTCTTTCTTGCCTTCCCTAATAAAGCTTATTTTTCTAATAATATCCTTCTTCTTTCTACTGTCTGGCTCAGGAGACTAATTTGGTGAGAGGACCCTGGTCTTTTCAGTGTAATATCTATATACATGAATTTCTGGAGTGTCCTCTTGGGCACTCATCATTTTTCCCATACCAAAAGGGTCTCCACACACAAGTTTCAGGGTTTCTATGTGGTTGGTTTTGTTCTGCAGAGCAGGACAGAGCCCTGCATCTCAAGTATGTAGTTGTGATGCCCCAGAGGCAGCTGTTAGAAGAACAGAAAGGGCTGTTCTTGACCCACGCAGCCATGCTTCTCCTCTCTCCTTCTTCCCATTTATCTCAGGAAATTTTCCAGCCATGGGCCCTCCCTCTGGCCTGCAGTTTCCCCCTGTACTCTGCAGCAGAGCCTCACGATAGGTCCATGCCAAGTTCACAGAAGACCATAAGTCTGTCCACCATCTCCAGGGGCAAGGGATGGAGTCCCCAGTTCCCAGGACTGTGAAAGGATTTCCTCCTTTTCACTTGTCCTCACCAATGCAGCCTGGTACACGGAGCACAATCAATCAGCCTGGAGTCCGACTCCAACAGCAAGGAATGGCTTTGGGTTGTTGGCAGAGGAGGTTTCTACCACAGACTTTCTGCATGACCTTAGGCAAGAAGTCACTTGCCATTAGACTTTCTCAGTGCTTGTTTCAATTCATCCCAGTTCTTCTGAACACAAATATTGGTCATTAGAGGTCAGCTGAGTCCTATGTGAAAAGAGGTAATCAAATGCCTATTGCACTTAACAACCTTCTGGGTTGGACAGCACTGTGCCTGCAGCACGGCTGCTTTTATCAGGGCTCTCTAAAAGTGTGATCTGCCAACACTGCACAGGACAGTACTGTCAGACCTGCAGACCCCTTCCTCTCAGATCACTAGGGCACTTTCAGGCAGAGCTTGGTAAATCTAAGAGCAGGATTATGTGACTTGGCTGCACAAGGCTGTGGTAACACTTACCACAAGGGACTCTCTCCTTGAGTATCTTCTGGCACTCCCTTGGCAGCTTACAGGGCCCCGACTGTGACCTGCCACCACTTGGTGCTTCAATGTGCCTACAAGAGGTGGCAGGAGCTGGCAATGCCTGGGGACATTTGCTCCTGTTTGCTCTCCCTCCATAGGGCACCCGGGCAGCCACCTCTGTGACCGAGACCTCATAGTGACCATCTGCCTACAGGATGAGAGAACTAGATTTCACAGTCCAAGAGGCACACCCCACCAGGCATACGTTTCTTTATACATATATATGTTTTCCCCTCTTTTATTTTCCTAAATAGGCCACACACATTTGTATAATATATTGTAGTGGTTTCACTGGGCTGGCAGCCAAACACAACCACTTGCTCACTGCCCCCACCCAGGGGATAGGGGAGAGAATTGGGGGGCAAGGGTAAGGAGACTCGTAGGGTGAGAGAGGAACAATTTAATCACTGAAATAAAAGAAAACTTAAAATAATAATGATAATAATAATAGTAATAAAATATGCCAATGAGTGACACCCAGTGCCATTGCTCACCACTCGTTGACCAAGCCCGGCCCGTTCCCAGATCACGATCCCGCAGGAGCCACAATCCCGACCTGAAACCGCAATCCCGGGAGAGCCAGAGCCCGAGCCAAAGCCAGAGAGAGCAAGAGAGGAAGAGCCCCTCATGGATATCCTTCCCATGGGGGACAGGAGATGGAACAGCCCCTTGGCAGAGCCAAATGTCAATTTAGCTTATTAATTTAAATATTCCTCACCCCCCACACAGATCTTGCACTTGTAGACTAACAAAATGCAAAGTCCTTCAACTTCCAGTGATAAATGAAAACATTAACATGTTGTCAACGTTTTCTCATAACAAATCCCATGCTGAAATGAAAACAGTGCTATTCTAGCTACTAAAAAGAAACCTTGCTCTGCCTCAGCTAAAAACCAGGACATATACATATTACACAAACCACACCTATGTTGTGAAAAAGACTAAAAAACAACTTCCCACAGCCAGCTTTCAACTCCCCTGACTGTTTATGTGAACAGTCCATAATAACCCATTCTCTTTTCTCCTGCGTTCTCTCCAGAACACAAGAATTGCTTAGATTGGGTACTTCCTTACATGCTCTTCAAAGACCCACCTGTCAAACTCTCATTGTCCTCTTTTTTTCTGACCCATCACCCTAATTCCACATGAGCTTTTTGTGGCTTTGTCTCCTCTGTGGTGGAAGCAAATAGAGTCATTCCCCTCTTGA
>NW_010324224.1:73381-83448 GCF_000700745.2 Antrostomus carolinensis
TGCATGTCCAGAGAATGATATTTCAAAGTACATTGCATTCTACAGCATTTTTCATGTACACAGTTTGGAGCACTAAGCTCACCTGCAATTCAGATGGAGTTCAGATGTACCCGGAAATAGAAAAACATGCTTTTAGGGCTTCCAGCCAAAAGGGAGATAAAAGCATCTCACCTCATGCAAGACCACTGTGGTAGCAGGAGAGATGCATCTCACTGCCTAAATCCCAGAACAATATTTTCCTTTCCTTCCTCTTCATGTCTCACTTGGACTCCCATGCCCACCCTCAGTTTGGATAGTATGTACCTTCCCCAGAATTATTCTTCTTCTCAATGTCCTGGCTCCTCACAGCTAGGGAAGCAGAATTAGGGTGACGTGGCCTCAGCTCAGCTTCACCTCACCTAACTTTAGCAACTTGCCAGCAGCACCTCGGTTAGGGTCCTTGAAAATTGATTTTGGTGAGTGGAAGTGTGGACGTTCAACAGGTTGAGTTGACACCTGGAGGTTCCTTTTTCTCTACTCTTCCGAGGGAGCCTAGAGACTGGCTCCTTGGATAAGCCAAGGGAGATGAATCAGGCAAGGAAGCCAAGAGCAAGTCCCCTAACTCCTTAGCTGTCAGGACAGACTTCTCACAGTCCCACAGGCAAGTGACTTAACTCCCTACTCCCCTCCTAGTGAATGTGAGTTGATCCTGCACAATAAAACCTTCCACTCCCTTCTAGGAGTGCTGAAAAGCTCTAATTAGTGTTCCTAAAGACCTCGGACTATAAAAGTGTAAATGGCTTGTCTTCTTAATAATAGCAATGAAAACTTAGAATCAGTAACTTGTCAATAATTGTTATATGGGTATAATCAATTGGTTTTGCCACCTCAAAATGAATTTTAATTAATGAGGGCCTTTGTTCTCATGGTCACCAAGTTATTTTTTGCCTTCCTGATGAAATTCCTGCAATAGCAATGGGGGAAGCATGTAGTAGAGAATGATGGGCATCTTTATAAACAAAGTTGGTTGTTATGAGCCATAGATCAGAGAAATGGGATTTCTGGTACAGTAACATCTCAATATCTCAGCTAAGACAGGGGAAGCCTGTTGATCTTGACATTCTGTACAGATGACAGAGTCTTTATCTTAAGATCCTATAATCCTAAGAGCTGGCCAAAAGGAGAAATAATTTCCATTCACATTTAACAAATGGGAAACAAGGGTAGTGAGTGACTGATCAAAACTGAGGACTCTGAGGGAGGACTGGAAACTGAGCCAGGTTTCCTGAGACCCAGATCAGGGCTTGAACTAGAAGTCACCCTTTATTTTCAATTCCCGAGGCAACCTTTGCCTTTGTCAGGATCCCAGTAACAAAGCTGCTCCGTAACCCCTCTGTGATACTGAGCACCGTTGAACTCCTGTGCACAGCACCAGGATCTAAGGGTTCAGCCCCCTGCTGTGGTCATTCAGCCCTTTGCAGGATCAGACCCTGCCATCCCCATCCTGAAAGCTCAGCATTTCATCTTCCCTCGCTGATATGAACAACACATCTTAATTCAAGGGCAGATCAGTCTCTGTAAAACAAACAGGGGGAAAGGAAAGGTTTCTAATGGAACATAATTATTTACCAGTGCATTGTAAAGTTGCCTGGTGTAGCCTGCCCTTGCAGACGGCATTTCCTCCTCTATAGCGATCCCGATAGCTGGAGCTGTCTTGACTTTTATCAGCAGAGCAGCCATGCACTCTGCTTAGACCCAAATGATCAAGTGGCCTTCAGAGCTGCCACCACTTCCTATTAAAAGACTACAAGATTAAGAAAGGATAAAAACAAGTACTTATCGTTTGGGAAGTAACGTGGCTGGTTATCTAAAGCAACGTAATTATATCACAAGCTTTATCTGTGAGTGGCTTTTTCCTTCCAGAGGGTAGGAATAGAAAAAGTTTTCACTTCATAATGAGTTCTATTGAAACTCCATTTTGCCTTTGGCAAAAGGCCATTATCCAGCAGAAACATGTAATCATCCTAAAAATGCATAATGGCATGGAAAACGGACAAGTAGTTTCTTGAAATATTGTTTGTAAAAGGCCTAATTTATAATGGGGATTGTTTGTGTTAGGGCCTTTTGGCATGTATGGTTAACAAGAACTTGCTGTTCTGCTGCCAGTTCGTTTAATCAAGAGGGCCTTGTGTAGGCTTCGGTCGATATGGCCATGGAAACAATGGGAGCTTTTTCCCCCCGTAACTGCCCCATCATGATGGAGAGAGCACCCTGCTATTTAATCTGTCGTTGTTCTTCTTGATAGACACTGCTGCTGTCAATGCACCACATCAAAACATACACACTGTCAGATTCATTGCACCGCTGTGCCTATCTAAAAAAATATTAGGAATGATCTGGCAGCACGGCTTGAGGACAATCGTGCAACTATAGCCTCTTTGTAACAACGTGATTGTATGAGCAGCGCCTTCCCTCCAGAAATGCAGCAGTTCACACACAAGGCTAGGAATGAAACCTCTTGGTCTGGCACTCATCCATGCAAAGAATTGGATTGCATGCAGGAGAAAACATTCTCCAAAAGGAAATGAGAAAGGCTGCGGTAAATAACTCCTCACCTTGCTTGGTTATCAGAGTCAGAGTGCACTTTGATCACAATTTGTATGCACAAAATGGGGGTAGAACTGGATCCATTATAGCTGGTTATATTTTTGTCATCTATATTAACAAATATGTAGACGCACCAAGCTTGCTGGTCCGTGGTGTAGAGAAAGGTCTCTCTAGTTTGTCTCTCTGGCATCTGCAGAGGTTACAAACCAGAGAGATCTTTCTCTACACCATGAAGATTACCTTTGTAATCTCTCCAAGCATCTTTCTTTTCTGTTAAGAAAAGCTTGCGTGCAAATTCTACAAACTGTGTATGGCAGATCCAGCACTTGACCCAGACTGGGAGTCTTTATTCCAAAGCAGAACTAAAACTATACATAACAGACCTAAATGTTCCTGCCCTGAGCCTCGTGTGTAGTCGTTCACATTAAGCAAACTCCACAAGTTAGACAAATCACGTGTTGGATGATCAGTGAGCCATGTGGTGGGCTGTCTGGCTGCAGAAAGCAGGATGCTACGTAGGGCAAGGGGCATCACCACAGCGGGGGAGATATGTGCTGGGGAGCAAGTGGAGGAGGCTGCTTGATAGCGGAGTGCAATCTCATACAGCTTACATCCATGTGCCAAGGAGCACACTGTGGAGGAAAAGGAGGAATCGTGGATTTCAAGATTCATAGTGCCAAGATCAAGGCCTAAAAAGTTGTTTCTTGTTACACAAACCAGCTATTTGCTGTATATATGGCAGTTGTGCCTCAAGGTCTCGGGCACAAATGAGGCCTGTTGTGCCTGGCACTGTACATACATTTATTTTAAGCCAGTCTTTGCTACCGAGAGCTTAGAATTGACACAGAATGGTATTTTTAACAAAAGCACAATAATTGCCACAACTAAAACGAAAACAAAGCTATAATTTGGACGGCTTGACAGTGTGCGAAGGCCTTCTGTAGAGAAATGTAATTCAAAGAACTTTTGTCTTTCGGGGGGGGGGCTCGGCTGAATCCATGGGGATCTCCCTAACATATAGAAAAAAAAGAACCCTTCTTTATTTCCTCCAGAGCTGTTTGTACAGTAACTGCTGAAGAAAGACCTTCTTCCTCCCATAACCAAATAAAATGATGCCTTTGGTTATTTATAGTCCTCATGGCCCAAAGACATCACTTGGCTCTCTACCACAAGCCCAGCCATGTGTTACTATATTAAAAAATGCGAAAATGTAATTACGGGGTACTCAAGCCAGTGTCTGCAGACAAAACCTGCCAGGAGCGAAGAGACAGGAAACGTGTGCCCTTCGGAGCTGCACACGGCCTTCCCCGCCTCAGGACTCCACCAGGACCAAAAGAGGAGGGATGGGGGATGGCTTTATAGGACAGTAAAGTCACATCTGCCTTTCAGCAGAAACCAGCTTGCTGTAAAACTGCAAGTGAAATCCTGACCCAAAATTTAAAAAAAAAAAAAATAAAGAAAATCCCTCCCTGCCAATTCAGAGCCGCACCATTTACGCTCGGTCACACTGCGAGCCACCCTGTCTGCCCACAGAAGGGAAAAGGGAGTAGGGTAGGATGCAGCAGACATTACCTCCCCTGCACAAGCCTCTTGCATCTGTCTGGGAGCTTTGCCCTCTGTGGTGAAGCAATTTCTTATGCATTCATATGAAGAGCAGAGCACAGAGACCGAGTTATTTCCCCCATGCAGCACAGCACTGTTTCAGGCAAAGGGCTGATGCTCCTGGAACAAAATACTGATCTTCATGTCTTTGCTCAGCTTTTGTGTAACTTCCTTTCCCAGTTTGCAAGTCTCTTCTCTCCAACTGATTATTATTGTCCCTGAGCTGGCAGCTACAACCCACAGCATGACAGCAGAAGGAAAACCTGCCACCTTTCATGATTAATTCCAGTCAGTCCCTATAGGACAGCGAGCTCCAAGCATCCCCATGTAGGTTCTGCTCTGCTCCTGAACTGGGCACCATACCCAGGAGCACAAATCCTGGCCAGCCCTGAACCCAACCCAGGGTGACTGTTCACAAGTGTTAGCAGGTTTAGGACCCAGAGATCCTCATTCTCCTGTCATCTCTATAAGTGTCTCCATGTCGAGAAGCTGAGAGATGCTCTGGAGAAGGCTAAACCCCTGAGAGATGTTCCCAGTAAGTCTGTCCATGAGTGGATCACCATAAACTTTAATATGTGACTCCAGATTCACACTGGGGTGGATGGAAACAGAGTGGAGTTAAGCTGAGACAAATCCAGGCACAGCACCACTTTCTCCAAGACCTCAGGACACCCACACAAGTAGCTAGTAAAGAGTGAAGGAATGAAAAAAGAAAAAGGACTTTTCCTCAGGGCACATGAGCTCTGACAGGAAACTTTAGAGAAACTCTGGGGGAGGGATAAGTCATTTCGATGATGAATCGCCCACTGGCCTTCCAGAGTCATTTCCAATCAAACTGTCTTTAAGGAGAGTTCCCTCAGAGCCAAGCACAAAATCCTCTTCAAAATATACACAGTCTCAGGGTGAAGAATCCAGGCACATAACCCCAGAGGTGGGCTCTGTATTAACAAATTGCTCCTAGACAGTTGTTCACCTGCTCCTTCCTTCCGATGTCAGTCTCCTGTTCTGGCAAAACTGAAGTCTAGCAGTTTGTCCCTCGGTACTGGACATTCATTGACAAAAAGGTGATTAATTGCTGACAGAAAGAAATGCAAGAAGTAGGAGTAGTTCACCCAACCCAACACTGCCAAGTCAGCCACAGAAGGGCTGAAAAAGCAAAGTTTTGCCTGTTTTCAGCTCAAAACAACCAAACCTTCCACAGTGTCCCGCCAAAGGCAAGAACCCCTCTGCAACACTCACTCGGTAAACCTCCTGCCAAGCTCACTCACTTTAGGAGTTTGCAATAAAACTTCAAGTTTCAACATTTTGCACAGTCTCATTCTGCAATTAATAAGATCAAAACCTTCCGAGCGGAAAATTAAGCACCAGGATGTTCCCTGTACCCTCGCAGCATTCCCATCCAAACGGCTGCCTTGTCCATTCATGCTGCTTGCTTTAAGCTCTCTCAGATCCCTGCTACCCTTCCACGTAAACTGGTTTATAGTGTCTTATTCTTGCATTATTTCTCCCACTTTCCTTCTCTGGCCAAGGAAGCAGATGGGACCTTTCCAAGGCAGTATCCGCAGTGCCATCTTCTGGCGTGCGACACGAATCCCAGCCACCCAGCAAGTCCCTGCTGCAGAAAGACTTGCCAATCCCCCTTGTCCCCCTCTGTGGCTACCAGCTTGCATAGCCACATGCAAAAATAACATTTTAAGATGGTCCCCAAGGAAGACCAGCTGCACCGTTTTAGTTCTTGGATCCTTACAGAGTGCCCAACAGAAGGAATGCAGTGACATGAACCACTCCTCCTCTAACACACTCCGCTCCTCCCTGCAGCATAACCAAGTGCCAGCCTTTTCTCCTGCTCCACACAGACCAGCTTGGGAATCCTCACACTGTTTTCCTCCACAGGAAGATATATAAGCGAAGGAGTAACTGCCAATTCCCTGCGCTGTTTTCTTGACCTGGTGTCCCAGGATCTAGAAATAGGTTCCTTCTGCTGCTGCAAGTAGCAGTGTGTGAACCATACTCTGGTATCAGTTCAGTGTGACCTGAAAGGAGAAGCTACTCTGCAAACAGCAGCAGCTTTGCAGTCATTTTAAATGCTTAAGGCTATTACCTGGCTCGCAGAAGCTCCTCAGCTACTTCACACCTTCTCTGTATCAACAGGTGGATTTCTACCGAGAAGAAGCTCGGCTCTGTACCCTGAAGTGCAGCACCACCAGCTACAACAGAGAGTGAAAACAACGTGTTATCAGGAGCATGTCTGTAAGTTGTTCTCTGGACTTCAGTATTAATTCCCTACAACATTATTTACAGCCATACTAAGAAAGTAAGTGCGTGGTTCACGGAGCTTCTCTGTGGTTTTTGGCCACATGGAACAAATGTGATTTCCCGATGCTTGTATCACATTGGCAGCATTTCAGCGATTTCAGTGCATCTCTCTAAATAAGGACTTCATTCCTATTTATTATAGGCCCCATTGCACCACTGGCAGTGGCTAAAGGGGCTTTGATTTTTGGCAGAAATGACATTTACACCCACCTGAAATCCTTTTTACAGTATTCTGATCTGGTATAAAAGAAAGAACGGGAGTGTACTGTACAGCTCCTACTTCCAGCCAGAAGTTTTCCAGTGACCCCGGCTTTGGTGAACTGGAAAGACATTTCAAATGAAGAGCTAGCCTCCACTAATACACTTATTTTTCACTTTCTTGCATCTCTCAAGCTCTTTATAAAGCTATATTAGAATAACAGGGAAAATCAATAGAGCAGAAGCAGAGCTTGTGCTGGAAAGAATGGCATTCACTCTCTGCACGGGGGATATGTAGCTTTGGCACCCGAAGGTCTGGGGGATTGCACCCTGTGTGGTACAGGGTTGGGAAACCCTGTCTGGAGAAGGTCTGTTCAAAGACAAGCACTTCTCTGCCTTTGGAACTACCCCTGTTTGTGATTCAAACCCAAAGGTAGAATGTTCCTCCTGGCGCTGTTGCAAGGAGGCCACAGATCCACCACATGACCTTGGGCATTTTATCTGCTCTATAAAACAGAGACAGGAATGGTTCATTCCCTTCCATTTGCTCCTTCAGATTCTCCTCCCCGAGGCAGGGATTGCCTCCTGTACACATGGATCATGCCTGGCACAGTGGACTCCAATCTTGACTGGCCATTATTGTAACACACAATAACCTTTGGATGAGGAGAGTTTACACATATGGGAAGTCCCACTGGCTTCTAGAATAAGTCTCCCAACTTAGCTTGGGAACTGCAATTGGGAGATGTCATCATAACAAAACACAGCCTTTTATCTCCCAGTGGGAAATCTTCCAACTTCCATTTTTCTTAAATCTTATCCATCCCTTTGTAAAATACATATATTTAAAAAATGAAAAACTTTCCAATTGAACTCACATTTCTAAACATGATTTTAAAATTCATGTACAATTTTGGGGGTAAACTGGCAAAATTCCAATCAAGCTGTCATCACTTCAATTAAAGTGATTTTTCCATCTGAATATATCCCTGACATGGAAAGAAATTACACTATCTCTGTATAAAGCTGTTTTGATAGATCAGTTCCCTCACTGAGCATATTTTATACTCATCAAAACTATTTATACATCCTCACATAACAGAGCTATTCTAGGAATTTCAAATCTGAATAATAATATTAGTCATTCTTGAAAGAACAAACACATGCAGTATCCTTATTAATGCAAAGTATGAATACCTAAGAATAAACTGATTCCCTTTTTTGCCTGCTCTTGTGTACACATGCACATACACGCATGCATGCATGGATCACACATCCCAGTGGAATCAAAGATTGTGGAAAGGGGAACCAGTGATTCCACTGAGCTTAACTAAAGAGCAACAAAAGGAAGCAGTTTCAGTCGACTTTTAAACATGCATGTTCTAAACATGCACTAAATCAAAACTCCTTAAGATACACTCCAAAGAACTTTTGTAAAATCCAGCTTAAGGGAATTAGGCACTAGGATCTAACTGAATTTCAGTGTGATATAGACACCAAAGTCCTCGAAGCTCCTTTGGAAACTCCTGTCTTATCCAATACAGGGTTCATTTTCCAGCTGAGAAATACCTTAGTAATGGTACACTTAACACTCAACAGTCATTTGACCTATTTTACTAATGTGTTTGGGAAGGAGGTTAATTAACAGTGGATAGCTATATCCTTAAGCTTAATTTTTCCAACAACCCTGCTCATAAAAGGAAAAATTGAGTACATATTAAAGGAAGCAAGCAATTAAGTTGCACAAATAGTGAGCTCATTGCACTGCAGCTGACTTCTATCATGTCAAAGAACAACTAAACACAGAAGCAATGAAAAGATTGTTGCCACGACCACCACTGAGAACTGCCTGGCAATAAAGATGAATAACTTCCTACTTGAAGATTACTGATTAAAGCTCTTAGAAACCAAAAGGTTAGACATAGGCATATCTGGAGCAAAATATTTTAATGTATGTTTGGCAGATTCTGTAACGTATTTACAGTGGATTTAAAGCAAAGATTTATACAACTCCAGTAAACTCTGCTTGAAGCAGCCTTTAAAATCACGGCAGTTCCAAACATCCTAAGTACAGGGGTAACTGGTTTGTTCTGATGCCTTAGAGAAGGAGCTACCCCTACTGTTTCCTAAAGAGAGAGGTGGGGAAATGGCAGGCCAAGTATTCCTAGGTCTGAGCACATGGTGGGAGGGAACTGGGCTTAGTGAGATGACTGGTGTATAGAAAAGGTCACGCCAACACTGACTGGACCATTTCCATAGAGGTCCATGGCAGAATTTTTTATCATCCCTAAATACAGGGCAACGTAAACATGTACAGCCCTAAAGCCTCACTGCAACTGAAGAAATTGTATCTTGGTCCTTGATCCAGCGTGACCTAAGGATAAGGAATTAATAACAACCCATGTCTGGCCCAGTTTACTGCACTAGCTGAGGCATTGCTGGGAGACAGGAGAAACACAAGCTCTGGCCACCTGCTTCTCCTGGGGCTGTGCCTCTCCATGTGCACAGCCTTCCAGAGAGGAGGGCAAACAGGCTGCCTTACACCCAGATACCCACACTTGGGTCCACAATGCAGCTTCATCTGGTTGATTTGCAACAGATCTCACCACTATGTATGTCAAAAAATATTCATCACTGAATACGGGACAATCTGGGCAGCGCAGAGGCATTACAAAGCTCTTGGGCTAATCCCCTGCTGATAGCACTAAGTAGGAGTAGAGAAGGACCTGTGACAGTGGAACCATAACTGTAAAAGAAACTAGAGTTTTCATCAGCAAGGACAACCTGATGTTTGATGCAATGACTGGGCATACAAGTGAAAGCCAAATCATCAGGTGTAGCGGCTGCAGCGAGCTAGTACTTTGCATTGTGTATTTGCAAAGCAGCAGCAGAGCTCAAAGCCAAAAGGTAAGGAGACTCCAGCAGAGATGTAACTCTTAGCAGATAAAAATTCTACTCCATAATAAATATAAATACAAATACAGTTAACCAAGATCAGCAGAGGGTGTCCCCATTTCCCCCATATCTATAGCCAACAAGATCAGCAATTTAAGGAGCAAAATTCCCCTGAGCACTGTTTCAGATATTTTTTAAATTATTTTTTTTCTATTTCTTGCTATTCTCCCTTGGAATGTTTCACCAGAAAGAATGGCTGGTTGCTTGAAAATGAATGTTGGTTTTGATTGCACAGTGTGTCCCTGAGGTAAATGCTTACCTGTGTGTCTCTGCTCCACCTGGCCTACCAAGGCTGTAATAGCCAAAATCCAGTGCCCCACAATAACCACTGTGACAGTTTCTTCTTTAGTACATTAGCAAATCTATCATCTTGGTAATTTCTAAATGAAAAAGACGCATAGCAGCCACTT
>NW_010324224.1:83481-89889 GCF_000700745.2 Antrostomus carolinensis
GAGCGTGTGTCTGTCCCAGAGGAGCTTTCCTAGGACATGCCCATGAGGCAGGAGCCCTGCAGTATGGAGATATGTTCCTCCTCCTCCTCCACAGCACAACTTTCATCAATGCTTTTTGGATTTCCAACCCTTTAAAGTTTTCACATGGGAGTGCAGGTCATGCACTAGCAAATCTAAACTTAATGACAATAACTGTGCTTTTCCTAGTGACATCTCATACAACTCTATAGAGGCAAAGTGTGGCGACCTCCTCTTCCCGCACACCGAGACTCCCGGCATCACAGTCTGAAAGCCCCTGGCCTAAACAGATGTGTACAGACCAGAGAGAGACATCAAACAAAACTGTCAGGCCCCAGTGGTGCAATGAGGGCAATGAACTATGCAGAAATGTAAGGAAAAGAACTGGAAAGGCAGTTTGGCTGGGAACAGACAGTGAGAACATTCAGGCAGAAGACGCAGGAAAATTTTATTCAGATAAGTTCTGATTATTTGCCGTCTGTGACTAAATATGAGGCACCTGCAAATGCAATAGAGCAAAAATCTACAAAGCAGAAAGCTACTTCATCCAGTGTCCGGGGAATGACTGGCTTTGTCTAGCAAAGACACTTCATTTTAGGTAGACTAGGTAGAGAATCTATATGCAGTTCCATGACAAATGACTTTAAATATGATTATTACTCTCCTAGCTCTCATTGTAAAATACATCTGTGCATCAATGACATTAATTTTGAGCTCACATTTTTAAACATCAGATCCAAAAACCAGAAAGAAATCTGTGGGCTTAAACGACAATTAGTCTGTTGGCTTTTAAGTGCTTGACCTTTATTTGTCTCACACACCACCCCCTACTAACTCCTTGAAGTCAACTGATATCTTCTCCCAAGTTAAGGGGCTTTTGATAATGCCCCAAGAGCAAATACCTTATTATTTCCAATCACTGCATGCTGCTGGAAGCAAGACTTGCTCTTGTAGCTCTTTTAAATATGACTTGGAAATAACTAACTTGGAATAAGACTTCCATTTCCACCTACTTGCTCCTCTGACTTGTGTCTTTTTGCCCTTGAAAATTTTCTGAATCCACTTGCCCTGCAATGAATCACACGAGGAAGTAAAAATCTTAATTGTAACATGAACGTTATGAAGTCATGTCTTGCTGTGTAACAGGGAAGATAAAAGGGCAAGGGATTGCTGGCATTTTCACCTCATCTTAATTCACGGGGCTTCTTGGGATTGATACAACACAAGCACATTTGAGTGCAGGGAAAGATTATTTTTTAAATGTTTTTATCTTCATGCCTTTCCCTGCCTAACCCCCTGAGCTTTGGGAACACATGGTTACACTCACACCAAGTTACTAACACAAGGCACTGAAATAAAACATCGTGTTGATTCAGAACAGGTAAGACTTGCACATCCAATGTGCTCACTTACCTGTACTAAGGTAACAAGTGTTTACCTAGCCAAGGGTGCCTCATTAGCAAGAAGGTGATAGTGAGACTTGGAAACATGAAAGAGAAGCAAGATAAAAGGACAGTAGTGGGAAATAAATGAACTCTAATGGCATTTGCAGCAGGAAAAAAGAAACCCAAGTGGTTTGGCGTGACTGTGTAATTCACTGCTGAGCACGTGTTAGATGTTCCATCTCTGCCCAGTGCAAAGAGTCGATTATAGTTGTGCCACTGCCTACCCTGGCTCAAGCTCTAGGTTTTCGTGTACCTAATTTCAGAAATACCCAATATTGGCCAACAAGCTACGTGTTACAAACAGCATGCTCCCTGATTGTCCCTTCTTATAATCTATGAATCTTCCCTACATCTATGGGGAGGAAGCAGTTTTTCAAGAGTTAAGACTTTCTCTGATAAGGTTAATTTATAGTCTCCCCTCACCAAATGCATTACACTGTTTTTTTAAAAAATCAGCTTTGCATTTAGCATCTGCATTCACTAGCCAGTGGGTATTTCAGACAAAATAAAGACTGGCATAAGGCATTTCCTATCTATGGATATTTAAATAAGTAAATAGCTGTGGTATTTTGCACAGCTTTTGCTTTTTCTTTTTCATAAATAGTTTAGCCTACACATTTCAAATATGCCTTGTACCTGTGGGGGGGTTTTTCTGTATATTTAAGCTCATATCTTCACATGATGCATATCTGCAATTTTAAATTCTATTCCTATTTGTCAATACATTAAACTGCATTTATCTATGCAGCACTCAGCTGTATTGCAGCAACTTAGTCAGTATTGGAGCAAACCAGTTCCTTGGGACATACCTACTGTGACAAGAAGAGCTGGGAGGAAACAAAAGGCATTGATGCACATTGCATGCACAAGCACATGCCCAGTTCTTCTGGGAAAATTCACATCTCAGACCTAGGGATACTTTTCATTTTGAGTGTCATAAGTGCATGAATAACCACTTTTGTGCAGAACCTTCTGATTAAAAAATGTCATACTGATATAGAGGGAAGGCAGGAAAGCCAATAAGGCTAAATGAAACATACTTTTAAAGGAAGTTTTCATGCTCCTTAAATCACATTCAACTCTGCTTGTGTAGGTTCAGCTTTTCATATCTTTCTAGTTTCTTACTAGTTTGACAATGTTGTGAAATCTACTTGGAACAGATAAAAATTCAAGAGAGAATCATAAAAATTGACATTAAAATAAATGAAATTAAAAACACCATGGACTACCTTGACCAATTGTGTTGACATGAACAGCATTTCTGGAGACCCTGCATGATGATGGAAGCTCTGCAAAATCAGACAAGGACAGATCTCAGCTACTTTCAATTTAGCAACAGGTTATTTATTATTTGTGCTGAAGTTTCAGCTAAAGCTTCCAGCCAAGGATCAGGGTTTTAGGGCTGAGGTGCAAACTATTTCATCCATCACAACACTACAATTTGATGAAAGAAAGAAAGATGAAGAGAGATCCCTTAAGTGTTCAGGATCCAGCTGATGACAAAGCCTGTCCAAATGCCGTAAGAGTGGCAGTGCTACTTTTGTGGTCACTCCTTAGGAGGTTTTAATCAATGGTATCTGCAGAAGTGACACAAGTAAATGAAAATTATTTTATCACTGAGAAGACTAATTGTATGCTGAAATAACATGGCATGACTGTGTTCCCAGCAGACAAGACTTCTACAAGAACAGGAAAGTATTTTGCAGAGCCAGATGACCTGCTGCTGCTGGGTTTTGGGGGGGGTTTTTTTGCCTAAAATAAAGCTTCAGTTTAAAGATTTGAATGTCTGCTGGACATCTAAACTTGATCTTGTTGTTTTCCATGTAACAGCCCCCTTATCATGGAAAAGAAAAGAGTGAACCAATACAGCTTTGCATATGGGAAGAAAATCGCACCCTCCTGCAAACTGTCTGACTCCTTGGCACTGGAAAACTCAGTGGTCAAAGTTCTGCTTACTGAGCAAGCCCGTTATCCAGCTAATTCAGGTAGAATCCAGAACAGCGATGAAATTTTTTAAGACAGAATTTAAATGTTTATATAATCATCCATCACATCAACATTCCTGGCAAACAAAGGCCATCAATACGACCTTCCTCACCGGCTCATTCTTGGAGAGAGATGAGGGAAGAATCTTTGTGCTGGTGCTTCTCACCTCCAGGAAAACAGAATGGAAAGAAATATGCAGTATCTTCTTGTCATACTAGAAACTGGGAGGGGGGGAAGTTGGGTTAAAAGCCAAAGTTGTGTAATTACTGAAAAGTAACTCTTTTTGGTACAGGCAGGAATCCTAGGCTCATGACAAGGAACTATGAACTCAGTTTGACCACTGCATTGGCGGGAGTTTCTGCAGGAGTGGGGGAAACTGAAGGGGAAAATGGATATTAAATATACAGGATTATGATCATAAACAATAAGGTTATTTTCATGCTACTCTAGGATGTTTTTTCAAGCAACTTTAAAATTCATATGAAAAAATACATGCACATAAGGAATTTAGGGTTAGATTTCTTCTCTCTCCACCTCCTGCCTGCAGCTACTCAGTTTCTCCAGGCCTGCACTGTTTGCTGAGCAATATTAGTTGTGAAGAGTTTATCTTCATAGCTGTTTTGCTGGTTTGTTTGTGTTTAGCTGAAGTTTTGATCCTTTCTGGTTAGCGTCTTTCACTGGTAATTATAGTCAGTGTACCGTGAAAAGGTTAGTTTGGTCAGTGGAGCAGAGGGTTGGGCGGGGGGAGAGGGTTAGGAGAGTTTATCAAATGATCAGAGATGCCTTGTTGGCGCTCATCCTTTGTAAACAATAAGAAATGTCAGCGTTGCTGGTTGCTGTCACTGCTGACAGTATAAAGAGCAGAGAGTGTAGCATTCTTTTGGAAAGCTGGTTTACTGGGAGAGGAAACAAGGCTACAGGATGAAGGCACTTCGTGGATATCCGAGTACCTTGGGAAAAGAGAGGAGTTTGGGCTTCTCACTCAGCAACCTAATGAAAACTAGACAAATAGTCTTGCATTTAATATATAGTTTCCACCAATTCATGCTTCTTTTGTTAGGAACAATTCTAGTCTGTATTGGAAAGAGACAGTTAAATATAAAGAAATCATTGCACATTGACAAGCAAGTTTCAGATTAAGAAGCCAAAGGAAGTTTATGAAAGAAAAGAGAGCTGCATCCGCATAGGTAAATTTCCATTGCCTGACCTTGCATTCCTTCAGCTCTGCAACAAAAAGAGAAAAAAAAAATCTGATTCCTAAACAAATAATCAAATGATAATTGGAAAAAACTAAATAAGCACTCTGCGTTATGAAATGCTGGGATACAAACAGCTACAAGTAAACCAGAAACTTTTAAACAGCTGTGAAAGGGGAACTGCAGCAGAAATAGAACCAATATGAAACAATTTACAAACACAAAGCTGTATCTGCAGGCAAACATTTATCTAAAGGAACAGAATGTTCTGCTCTTTAGGATTCATATGATGAAGTGTCCTGTAAAAACACAGACACATTTCCAGGGTTCTACTGGATCAGTCAATCCAACCCACCATATTATGCAGCATTTCTAATAAGTGGCTGATGTAAAAAAAAAAAAAATTACAAAAAGTAAAATAAAGGCAAATTTCTTCCAAGAAAACAAATTACACGTATTGAATTGTAATAAACAACATACTGTCAAAACAGCATTATTTAAAACAACACTCCATATTCATTGTTGATTTGACACACAAAGTACTCAATGGATTTTGAGAGTTATCAGTCTATCAGTCACCCTGGGAGATTTATTGCACTCGAGTCAAATAAAACTCACAGAACTGTTTAACTCTTGATCTTCTAGACTCCATAGAAGGAAAAGGAGAATGAAAGTAGTCTGGGAAAGCAGGTAGGCTCTCTGAAGCAGAACTTTAGCTGGTGTTAACTGTCACAGCTCCATGGCACTCTGCTCATATATCCATAGAGATAGTCCATATCCATCTATAATCCATAGAGATGGCACTGCTACTTACATATGCATTTAAACCCACATAGTAAATACACTCATATACCCGAAACACAGACATTTAGAGACACAGAGGTGGTAACATTCTCAAATGTTTAGTGATTCTTAACTCCAAACTTGGGAAACCTGGTGCTAGAAACACACTCCTCTGAAAATCACAACCCTCTCAGGTGCCCAAAACTGGGCATCAACGTTGCTGTGTTTCACTTTTCACATATTCCACCGTGAAAAATGTGTTTTACATCTTTCACTGTGAAAATGATGTTTGTTACCTGTAAGGGAGACTGGAACAGAGTTCCAGTGATCCCAGCAGCCTGGAATTTTTCCCTTTATTCAGAAACACTGCTCTGAGTCATAATAGTAAGAGTGCACTTAAATACAGGCACAAATGAGGCCTCTAAGCTTCCACTTACACTGATTTAAACCCTGGAAGTCAGTGAGCGTGCCATGAACTTCACTGGGTACAGGATCAGGCCCGTTGCTCTCATACTTCAAAACTGCTTTCTTTCCTGTGAAATCCTACAGCCAGTGAAATCAACAGGAGTTTCACCTAAGAACTTCACAACCCATTTTAGATCTTTTATTCCTCAATGATAATCTCAAAACAAAGTGAGCATTATCAGCTGCCTAGTACTGCAC
Source organism: Antrostomus carolinensis (assembly GCF_000700745.2). Lineage (NCBI taxonomy): Eukaryota > Metazoa > Chordata > Aves > Caprimulgiformes > Caprimulgidae > Antrostomus > Antrostomus carolinensis. The sequence continues at coordinate 89,573 of NW_010324224.1, forward strand.
AGGAGTAAGTGGAACTCTAAAATATTTATTTTTTCCTTTTTTTTTTTTTTTCCTTGATCTCTTTTAATTGCAAAGTAACAAAAGAGACTCTCACTGTTTGGATCACTTTTCATGAAGTAAATCTACAGACCCAGTCCTAAGAAACAATTCCTCTCGAACTGCTTTCTGAACTAACAAACAGTAAAAATAAAATAAAATAAAATAAAAAAGATTTGCCTGTCATGGGAGTTGGTCAATAAAATGCAACAGTGTTTATTACAACATTTAAAGTCTGTGATTAAGAACACCAAAAGGCCTAAACTAGAAAGGGTTTTAGC
>NW_010324224.1:89926-102591 GCF_000700745.2 Antrostomus carolinensis
GCTCAGCAGGGCTTTTCTTCCATGTCCATCATCAGCTTGTAATTATTGCCATTCTCAAAGCTATGCCAGATGGGCTCTTTAGAAGCCGGCATGCAGCTTGTTTATGAGAGAGTGAGCTGTAATATTACTCTACACAGAGACCTATCTGGTCCCAGTCAAAGAGCCATCGTGTTCCCCCCTCCCCATCCCTCCTCACTCTCCCTGCTTCCCTAGACAAGCCTCTCAGTTTCAGCTTGCTTCCCCCACCGAATGGGGATGGAATGGGGGATACTGGAACCCAGAACAGGGAGGCTGATCACCATCTCTCACTCTATTCATTCCTCAGAAAAAGATATATTGAAATGGTTCCGACCAGACAACCAGGCAAGACACTGACTTTGGGGATATTTCCTTCCTTCTCCCACTTCCTTCCTTCTCTCTGAGCTTATGTTTCTTCCTTTGAGGGAGGACTGAATGTCCCATTGCTGTGCCTAGCAGAGAGGATGAGCATTTGTGGAGAGGTTGAGGTTAAGGAGTTGTGCAGGGCAACACAAGGAACGGCAAGAGGGAATAACCTGGAGTTCATCTTGTTATAGGCGGTCAGCGTTTGAGATCTTGGAAGGCCAAGACAGTGCTTCTATCAGTAGTTAATGAGGCAGGACTTGCAACAGATAGCCACTTTTAACTTACAAAAGCTTTTAGATGTCTCTGTTTACTTTGATCCATTTCAGTTCATTTGAGCCTTTTCTCTTTTTCCTTTTTTTTTAAACCTTCCCCCCTCCCCACAGCCACCCCAGCTAAACTGCCTTCCCCCTCTCTTCCCCCATCCTTAACTCAAACAATAGTATCATTTACCAACTTTTATACTTAACAAGTTTGAAGATCTTTAGTCAAGTTCTGCTACAATGGCATAAAGAAAAAAAAAAAAACCCAACATGGCTCTTGAGAACACCACCATAAAGAGAGAGGGAGGGGAATCTGGCTGCAGAAACGTAATTAAAAAATCCGACTGCAGAAAGATAAATGAAAGGAAGGAGGGGGGTGGGAATAACAGGAAAGGCTGCATTTTCAGGAGAGATTTAAAGTTATTTGTTCCTGATTGGGGGAACTGCTCATTCTTTTATCCCTTGTTATTTTATCCATGTGATGCCAAAAGAACTTTCTTTGTTAAAATGTTCTCAGAACGGATAAAACTAATTTGCTGGAATGTGAAATAATCCAGAAAGTAAGAGGACTGTGCCTAATGTTCACAGACTGAGAATGGCAAATTAACCGGCCACGGTTTCCAGTCCCTGGGGCACAGGACTGGAATTTAAAGCTTCCGAAGAGAGCCCTGGTGCTAATGGATTTGCATGAAACTTGGCATGCTAATGGAGATTGTCTCTTGTAATGAGCTTTTAATTAGGTCTGCTTGGTGCTTGACCTTCTTGTAATATGGGGCCACTCCTCAGATGACAGCATTTCTAACCCACAGGTGTGGATAAACAGAGCGTATAAACAGACAGGATTTCCCCAGCATTCTCCAAATCCAGCCACTTCTTTCCCTCAGATTGCTGGCCTTTTCAACAGTTATCATTCCTTCCCTCCTGTGAACATCCTTGCTTCCTTGATTATTATTTTGAAAGACGTTTTAAGTCAGTTGTTTTCATTTTCTTGTCCATTTAAAGATAATAGTCCCACTCAACTGGAAAACAAAACAAAACCAGCAACAGGAACCTGATGGTGTAAGTACACATGGGCAGTCCCAGCATGGCACAATGACGAGCCACAGGTTCTAAGAGTTCTTCTGATTCCCACTGTCCTTCCAGAAAATAAATGTGGGAGAAAGCCTTGCTTTGCTAAACAGGCAGCCAAAACAGCCATCTCTGGACATACACACATGAGCCCAATTACCAAGGGCTGTACCTCCTCCCTTGATAGTCTGAATAACCCTGAACACAAGAAGTATATGTATTTTTGTGTTTGCATATTCCACCATAAAGGGTTTCTTGCCATTCACTGTGGCTCTCTGAATCATCACTTCTGTCATTCATGCTTGCAGGGTGCCCTTCAAATGCTGCCAAGATGTGGTAACATGCTGGAAGGCAGAGCCTTTTGGGAACTGTGTGAATCACTTCTCACAACACCAAATTCTCACAGTGCTGGCTAAGAGCAACCATGCTTTACAAAATGCTCCAGCTCCTCTCACAGACCTTAAAATAAATTAAAAAAAAAATAAGAATGGAAAGAAGCTGGGTGTGAACCACCTGAATATGTAGCTAAATTACAATGGATACCAGTAAATAAGTTTAAATCCTTCTTTTGAAGCAGCCTCTGCCTATTCCCCTGCTTAGGAATATAATTAGCAGTCAACCTCAGAGGATACATATTCATAGATTCATAGAGTGTGAGCCCAGAAGAAACCATTAGATCATCCAGTGTGATTTCCTATATATCACAGGTCATTAACTTTCACTGGGTTACCCCTGTGCTGAACCCAATAATTTGTGTTTGACCGGAGTGTCACTTGCAGTTGGCTGACACATACTTTTCACAAAGGCAACTACTCTTGATGTGATGACATCAAAAGATGGAGAATCTATCAGTCCTTTTGCTACAATCTTTGGGTTGCTTTAATGATTAAGTACCTCTTTCATTTAAAAAAAGGTCTCATTTGCAGTTCAAATGTATCTGTCTAGCTTCTAGCTAACAGGTTTCAGTATGCACTTCTCCAGTAGATTAAAAACCAGTACTTTACTAAGTATTTTATACCTGGGAAAGTATTTATACTTTGAGATAATTTACTATCAATCTTATTTTGACAAGCTAATCTAATTGAAATTAGGAAGTCCTTGCTTAATTTATACCTACTGTGAAAGGCTGCAGAGCTGCCTCTCAGCAATGAAAGCGAAAAGGCCCTTGAGGAACGAAATCTACCAAACTCCATAATGGAAGAAGGTTTCTAAAGTCACATTAGATACCTACACTGGAGACATCAACCTCTGAGCTTGTCAGGAAAACAAATGAAATAATAGACAATTTAAGGAATATATAGTCTGAGTTGTTTTAGGCAACTATGAGAAGAGATTGATACACCTTAAATCTCTTCATTCATTATTTTGGAAGGCAGATAAGTAGCTCAGGTGTAGACAACTTGCTGCTAACATTTGCATATGGTCCCGCTGTAGGTATTAACATCCAAGTAAAAATTACACCTCTTCATGCAGAAGCAAATTCATATCAACCCAAAATGGAATAAAACCAGCTTTCCTCTTTGAACCTTCACAAAGGTAGAAAAGCCTGAAGTGCTGTCCTAAATACCCTGGCTTGAGCCAAAATAACTCTTACAACCTTATTACTGTCACAATATGAAGCTTCTCTTCTCTTTTTGGAGCAAAGGCTTCAGATGGAAAATCTGAAATTGAATATTATAATTTAAGCAAAATTCAGACACTCCTCTTGGCAAATGCTTTGGATGAAGATAAAGGACAAGTATAATACAAGTTTGTCTTTGTGGAATGAGTCATGGGAAGATCAGCTGTCAAGGCCTACAACTCATTCAGTTCTTCTTACAGATGTTTTTACAATTAAGAAAAGTGACTTGAGTGTCAAATGGGAAAAAGAGTATTCCCCCAAGATTCATCCATTAACTCTGTCGGCAATACCCCAAGCCTCCACATCAGAGCAGGTTCCTTGACTGTTGACAATACAACAAAGAATGACTATTTACCATATGGTAATTACAGTTCAAAATGTGTCGTCCACATGGATTCTAGTTTTGCTTCTCATGTATCCATATAGGCATTTGAGGTCTCTTGGATAGTAATGCCTATGGAAACATCTTTATGGCTGGATCTGTACTTCTCGTCTCCTCAGATGAGCTACCATGACCACAAAATACTTGGTGAATGCCCTAGGGATGCGAAAATGTCAAAGAGAAAAACCCATACTAGAATCCTAGTGAGATATCCTCACGGAGAACTTGGGGTACTTTCTGTAAAGTGAATGAATGAGCAGATGAAAGACAATATCTTGCCACCAACTCTGTAATGAGGTATTAGGGAGGAGTGTTGAAAAGACATGCAAAGTTGTTGAGATATTCAAAACCCAGACGGGGATGGTAAATCTTCTTTTCTGTTCTGGGGGTGAAAAAAATAGCAGGAATTTTTTTTTTTTTAAAGTGACCTTATCGTAAACTCCAAGGGCACCTCCTCTAGATCTGTAAGTTACAGTAGAATCTGCAGTGGAGAGAACTGAGAGCAAGCTATGGAGAGATTTTGTGCATAGCACACTGCTAGAAGTAACAATTACTGTACAAGTAAGGAACTGATTCTTCTTTTTACAGTGGTTATGAATCACAAATATATTCCTCTGCATACACCCAAATGTTACAATGGCTGTAAAACTTTCTTCTCAAGTCTGTAGCAGCTTGGATGCTTTGATGATGATATAACATACATGAATGTATTAAAATTGACAAATGATCAAACTTAGAATTTTCTTCCAGAATTTTTCTTCCAAGATGGCCTAAGCCTTCCTAGTGAAACAAGCAGCAATGTTCCCTGGACGTCTGGAAGTCTGAGATGTAACATCCACTCTAGATACACCATGGAAATAAAAATAAAGATTCTCAGTACTAAAAAAGCTTGATCTCTCTTATTTTCCAACAGGCAACGTGGACAGGATCTAAACTGCATAATCCACTTAAAGTTATGGTGCCTTATATATATCCAGTTTATTAAACTTGCTCCTGTCCCTGGTGTTTCATAGCTCCAGCAAAAATAACCTACACATTTACTACTTGAATACTTAGGATGGAAATCTGTTAATTTGTTGGACAGGAATTCAGGATGAGTCTTAATGAAATGTCTTCCTTGTAAAAAAAAATCATATTAAAGAGATCTACCATGAGTGATTTTCCCTCCACTCTTCCTTGTTATTGCTTAGAAGAAATTAGAATTGCTGGAGAACTGAAAAAGAGAACAGAAGGGTAACAAGTAAACAAGGTCTCATGATTATTGTCAGAATTCAAGTAAAGCTCAGAAAAGAACAATTCCTTTGCAGGTAAATAAGTCGTCTTTAAGACTTTTATTCACCTTTTTAACAAAAATGTGAAAATAATGAGCATGTCTCAAGGAGCTGCCAGCTGAAACTGTACCAAATTCACCAAAGGCCCGTTACAATTTCAGCAGGTATTCTCAAATGTTTTGAGTCTGCCTTCTAGATGAAAACAGCAGATGACAACAGGCCTGGATAGAAACTTTTTTTAATATATGTTCAAGATACAGTTCTGATCTTTCTAGCTAAGGAGGGTATCTTATGCACTTGAAGAACAGGCTCACTTTGCCACAATGAAATTAGCCATTTACTGGCTGAACTGTGGAGTGGAAATAGTGCAAACGGGGATGCAAAGCCCAGCTATGTTATGGTGGTATCACATCCTCAGTGAAAAGAACCAGCATTAGATGGATCATCACTTTTTGCAGATCAGTAAACCATTACTGGTTTGGCTAACAAAGAATATCCAAACCTTCTTAGCATGTTCTTGTGCCAGCTTTCTGAATTAAGAGGAAATGGAGGGAATGTGGATAGCATTTCCAGCTCCCCAGGGTGAAGAAATACACTGGTGAAAGAGGCCAGCATACAACCAGCTCAAAGTTTAGTCCTGGAACAAAAGCAGTGATATTTTCTGTTGCCACCAACTGCAAATAAGGGTGCACCAAGAAACTGTTATTTCAATACTGTCCATACCATCTAGTTTCTCAGGGACAACATCCTTTGAACTTCTCTATGAGGTGATCAGTAGAGAGACTTTCTACCCTAGAAAGGTGAAAAGCTTTAAGAGATCATGCTGTTTTGAATTTAAGATCCAGAGCTGAACTGCCTCCTCATCACAGAGATTAGACCTTGCTCTCCATAAGTACATACACTATACGAATCTGAATGTCCAGTAGATGTTTGCCCATAAAGTGCATATAGGCAAGAACATTAGAATCGTCATCCTGGGTCAGAGCAAGCATCAATATCCTTTTCCCAGTTATGATATTAAGGAGACATTCAGTAAAGAGTAAGAACAGGTCAATCATTTATGATACTTGCCTGAACACTCTTCCAGCTTCCAACTCTGCTCAGCCTAGTGGATTTCATGGTTCTTCTGTTCAGAAACACTTCACAGATCTCTCTTCCAAGTATTTCTACAATCTCCCTTAAAACTATTTTTGCACCCTTCTACACATCCTCTGACAAGGAGCTCCAGAGATGAATTACCCATCTCTTTTGTCTGGTTTGAACAGGACTCCCATTAGCTGAATTAGCTCCCATTGCCCTCTGGCTCTTGTACTGATACATCAACAGCTGATACCTGTCGATACTCTCCATGTCAGTCAGTCTTTATAGCTTTGCCAGGCTAACAAATCCCAACCACCATCCCAGACATTTATCAGCCTTGGTGTTCTTCTCTGAGCATTTTCTAGTTCTGCTATATTTCTTCCCAGATCGGGGTCCAGAATTGCATACACTACCAAATAAGCAGGCAAATAATTGATTTGTAAAACAGTGTGAGGATCTCTTTTCATCTCCACTCCTTTCTTAGAAATTCCTAACATATGATTTGGGGTTTTTTGAGTCAAGATCAGGGTCCAGAATTGCATACACTACCAAATAAGTAGGGAAATAATTGATTTGTAAAAAAGTGTGAGGATCTTCTCTTTTCATCTCCACTCCTTTCTTAGTAATTCCTAACATATGATTTGGGGTTTTTTGAGTGCTATTGAGCATTGAACTGACATTTTCACAGAAGTATCCAAGAAAACTAGTGATTATTGCATCTTTCTCCTGCGTGGTAGGGGTCAGCTTAAAGCTCCTCCCTTTAAACCTTAAGCCTGGATCACTTCTCCCAGTGTGCATCTGTTCACAGTTATGTCTGTTGAATTTCACCTTCCATTTTGTTGACCACTCACTCAGTTCTGCGAGCTCTTTTTCATTCTTTTACTATCTATCAATAACCTTATTCCCCTGGCTAAATCCTGCCTCTCCACCAGATTTTCTCACTGTTTGTTCTCCCCTTCCCTGAGCACTTATGAATACGTTGAACAGCACACACACCAGCTCAGGACTCCACTAGTGAACTTTCCTCACTGCAAGAACTAACCATTTATTTCAACGCTCTGTATCCTGTTGTTTTAAGTTGGTTATTTATCCATGCAAAGAGCTTCTCTCCTATCCCATGGCTACTAAGTTTCATTAAAACCTTTTGGTGGGAAATTTTGTGTAAAGTCTTTTGGAATTCCCAAGCAGATTATATCTAACAGATCACTCTTACTCATTTGTACATTGATCCCACCAAAGAACTCCAAGACATTTGCAAGATTGGTCTGCTCTTCACAAGAAACCATGTTGACTCTTCCCAAGTAAGTCATATTCATGAACATGTCCATTCCTTTTCACTAGTTTCTGTCTGTATTACGGTTCTGCAGTTTCCTGGATCCCGGATAAAGCCTTCTGAAAAACTGGTGTTACTTTTGACTCTCTCTATGTTGGAAAAGACTGGTAAAGCTGGAAGCTGTAAAGCTCACACAAGTGACCCATGGAGCAGTTGTTAAGAGACTCTCTTGTCTTTACAGCCCACAGAGATGGTCAGAGTTCAGCCAAACTGCTTAGTTCAGGCACCAGAGGTCTTAATTGCCATGATTGCTATTGCTATCTGCATTGTAACTTTATTTACAAACACAGCACAACATCCAAAACCGTAAACCCTCTGCTCTACCCAGACAGTGCCAGTTTACACCCTAAAATATTTAGATTTTGTAAAAGCAGACAATGCAGACTTTGTTCAAGAAAAATGCAAGTAAACCAACAAATAAACAAGACAAAGATAGACCCTGGGGCCAAACAGTTCAGCTTGGGATGTTTCCAGCATAGTTTCAGTTAACCAGCCCAAGTGATCCTGGTGAGCAGAGCAGGAAATCTTCCTGCAGCCACCTCAGAGTGCATACAAAGGGCAACCACCAAGCCTACAACACCCTACTGTTCTTCATCGGTTTCTAGCCCAGGTGCTCAAAACCATATTACAGAATGATGCAGTTTATCTTCAAAAATTAGGTCTTTTCTAGGAGGTTTTTGCACCTCCTGCTCTCCCATTCATTCCCCTCCTTATGACTCTAGTTCAAACACCCTCATGTTCCTTCTGTGTCTGCCAAATATTTTCCAGCAACCACATCTCCCTGCCCCACCTTGTCCATACCTCTACCCCTTTCATCCCCAAACCTAAACTACCTCATCCATTTACTTTAGTCCTTCCCAATTAGTTCATCTCCTCAGGGTAGATACTCCTTTCCCTTGGGCTCTCAATTTTAATGGCTGACTTAACATTTCTTTAATTCATTTTCTTTTATGTGCATTAGTGATGAAAGGTCAGGCTATTACCACTATTTTACTCATGACACTGAATCATAGAGAGTCTAAGTTACTTACTGAGGTTCACAGAGAAAATCTGTAACAGAGCAGGAAACTGAACCCATGTCTCCCAGGTCCAAAGGAGATGCTCTTACCGTGGACCAGCTCTCCTCTCTCAGGTGGTGACTCCACTGTGGAAGTGCTGGTGGCACGTGACAGAAAGAAATGAATTACTCTAAATTCACATACCTCACCCTGGTCCATGTTCAGACCTCTGTAGTGGTCATATCCCACATCTCTTTAAGCACGCACAAAGATAGGAAAAATGGGACAGTTGCAGTCCCATCCTGAGATAAACCACTGTCAGTAGACAGAAGCTGAGCTAAATGAAGGCATCCAAAAGAAATATGTTTGCCAGCAGAGCAGGGCAGTGATTTTTGAATAACATGAGTCTCAGCAGCGGGTAGCCCAGCAGCTCTGGCAGCACAAGCCTGTTTGTGCTAATGATGACAGCTGCACAGAACTGGGAAAGTTTTTCACTTTGCATGTTTCCAACTCATCTAGTTGCCCTTTTCAGGAGTGCTGTCCAACTGGAATGGCCCAAGGCCTTGTCTCACCCCTCCCTGAAAAGGGAAGGGCAGCTGGTATATTCCACACTGTGCACCAACAGCCTGTAAAAATTAATGTTATCCAGCTGGCCACGAACAGGATGAATTTCTAGAGCTGGAGTCACACTTAGAGACTGGTACATTTGCCCAATGACTGTGCAATGAAAGGAAGATGAGCCCCAGCCTCAGGATTCCACTTCTTGCTCATGGATCCCATGCCTGGGGACCACTTGTCATGCAAGCATTCCCAGACAGATCAGGGAACAGGGTGTCAGACTTCCTTAGATTACTCACATGGGCCAAACAAGAAGGATTTGGCCTGAATACAGGAATCAGTCAGTCATCCACTGCTAAAATATAATGGATAATTGAAGATGAAAGGCAGCCATAAATAAACAGCAGACCAGAATATTACACTATTCAACAATACTAGGACTGAGCAGCACATGGAAAAGTACATTCCTATCCACATGAAACAGCAGGATAAACTTTGATAAACAGGACATCGTTATCAAATTGTAAGTCAGATAAAATATCCTCTGCCACACAGACAAGAGTGAATGTTGTCACCCACAGAGGAGACTATGCCAGGATCTGGTCCCTCTTGCCTGGAAACAGAGGTAGAGCTGAAAGCCAGGGAGGAAGGGAAAGGGAAAAGAGCTGTGAAGAGTAAGGTTTGCTGCTCCTGCTGCTGGGGAAGAAGGAGAGGACACCAAGATAGCTGCTGCTGCTGGGAAAGTTGACATCCTCCACACACACCAACTCCTCCACCGAAGCAGCAGCAGAAGAGCTGGCTCTATAGAGATCTGGCATGTAAGGCCAAGGAATCTGCCAGCTCCAAGGCAACTGCTTTGCCTAGAACTAGAACCTGCCCTGGTCCAAATCAGTATTCAGCCGAGATGCTTGGGTATGCTGAGGAACATATCCTGCCTTTGGTTTTTAATTTCACCAACAGAGAGCCAGAGCCAGCATTAGACACAGGGGGATCCCCACTTCTCCATTTGCCCACTCACACATTGGATGTCTCACCCTGTTTTTGAACATCGTGGACCTCAGGCAATCACTGCAGCTGCTTGCCTTTACAGCACATCCAGAAGCACAGAAATACCTCCTGACATCCTGTGGTGACATCCCTGTGCTGTCCCGTGGCACAGAGCATCTGCTAAAAACCACTATCCTGCCACACATGCATCTCCCAGCTGGGCAGCACTAAAGACCAGCCCTGTTAGGTCCTGCACAGCCCTGGCCTTCAAACCAGCTGATCCCAACAGTAAATGAGAACTGTCAGTCTCATTTACTACAAACGATACAGCCAGTAGGGTAAGACTGAGTTTTGGCTCAAAGCCTTGAGTGTGGTCATTCCTGCACCACCTCCAAGGAGTTGAGAGAATAAAGTATGACCCCATCCCTGTTCACCACTTGTTGCAAAGCAAGGGGGAAACATGGCAATCCCATGGCCTGAACAGCTTGATTTTCCCTCATTCATCCCCAATGGCAGCTGCACTATGGCTGGTCCAGTTGAGAACATCCTACAGAGACGATTCAGTTACAACAGACTCACCACAATCTGTCTTTTCCTTTTTTAAACTTTATCATTCAGTATCCAAGAACAGACCAATACCTTTTATAATCCCTACAAATATTCACCTTTAAAAATATACTCCTTCTTTCTGGAGAAATTACTTTTCTGTCTATTTTTAAAGTACAAAGGAGTTGTGGTCCTCCATGCGGTTTTACAGTTTATGGTCCCACACATTTTGCAAACTGTAAAATATGGATGTTTCCCTAGTGGAAAAATTTCACTATAATAAAAAATTCACAGAGTTTCCTGTTTTCATGTGGGGTTTCAGTATTTTCTCTTTAAAAATATATCACCCCTATGGAAGAATCTTGTAGAGCTTAATGGCAAAGAAGCAGCATGCTACAGATACAGTGGTAAGTGTCCATCAAAATGCAATGGAAAATTATAACCTCAGTTTAGAAAGCCATAGAATAATTCAGAAGTCCCTACTGCTGTTTCCATTTACTGATCTGTACCTTTCTTTGGTTTCAATCTTGTTACATCTCATTCGCTGCTGCGATAAAACAGGGTAACACGGTACACAACAGAGTTTGCAGCCCAGGGTGCTTTGGGACACTGGAATGCACACATCACAGGGGCAGAGACATCACCCCAAAGGCTGCTCCAGGCTGCCCCAGGATCCTGATGTGTGCAGTACATGTGACAGTGACTTCATAGAGTGGGGACAACAAGAGGGACCAGGAAAATCCCTGGAAAATGAATCAGCAGGACATTAAGACCTGTGGCCTCTCACTCCATGAACAGTATGGAGGTGCTGGAGCATGTCCAGAGAAGGGCAACAGAGCTGGGGAAGGGTCTGGAGCACAACTGTGCTGAGTTCCCTTGTGGCTGAGGGAACTGGGGGTGTTGAGCCTGGAGAAAAGGAGGCTGAGGGGAGACCTTCTGGCTCTGGCTCTGTCCAAGTCCCTTGGAGGAGGGTGGAGAGAGGTGGGGGTGGGTCTGTTCAACCAAGGACCAAGGGACAGGACAAGAGGAAATGGGCTCCAGTTGTGGCCAGGGCAGTTGAGATGGGATGTGAGGAAGAATTTCTTTGCTGAAAGGGTTCTGAGGCATTGGAAGGGGTTGCCCAGGGCAGTGGTGGAGTCCCCATCCCTGGAGGGATTGAAGAGTTGTGTAGACATAGTGCTGAGGGACATGGGTTAGTCATAGGGGACTTGTCAGTGTTGGGTTCATGATTGGATTTCATGATCTTTTCCAATCAAGGTAATTCTGTGATTGATTCTGTGATTCTGTGTGTGAGGGGCACTGGACAGCACATGCTGTACAGGGACATGTTAACAGAGGGACTGAAACATCTTACCCCTTCCTCAGGAAATCTCTCCTTGTTAGTACTGACTTGGAGGAGCCTCTGCCAGGCAAAGGAAAAAAACGTGCCACAGGAGAGTAATTAAGGACCTGAGGTGTCCTAGGATGTCAGGGTGGTTGGTGCAACTTAAAGTGCTTAAAGGAAAACGCTCTCTCTCCTCAACTGCTACTTTCTGTCCTTCACACTTCACTTGCATGCAGGAGTGGTATTTCCACTTGTGGCAGCAGCAGGATGGCTCTCCATAGCCACTCTGTAAGTGTGTCCTCATCTTGCATTTTGTGCCCATAGCCCGGAGAGAGATATGGAACAGCCTTCCTGCAGTCTGGGGTGAGAACTGGCTACCTCTCTTCCTCTTGGAAAGCATGATCCTAGATTACAGTAATGACAGCAACAACAGCAATACCTAGACTGTGTGTTCAAAGGCATGCCCATTTTCTGTATCCTGGGCTGCATCAAGCAGGCATCTTGAGGCAGCCCAGGATACAGCATTTTCCACAGCCCATGCCCGTATCCTGGGCTGCATCCAGAGCAGCGTGGGCAGCAGGTCAAGGGAGGTGATTCTCCCCCTCTACTCTGCTCTTGTAAGGCCCCACCTGGAATGCTGTGTCCAGTTCTGGAGCCCCCATCACAAGAGAGACCTGGAGCAGTTAGAACAAGCCCAGAGGAGGCCACGAGGATGATCTGAGGGCTGGAGCACCTCTGCTGTGAGGACAGGCTGAGAGAGTTGGGGCTGTTCAGCCTGGAGAAGAGAAGGCTCCGGGGAGATCTTATAGCGGCCTCCCAGTACCTGAAGGGGCTACAAGAAAGCTGGGGAGGG
>NW_010324224.1:102743-131154 GCF_000700745.2 Antrostomus carolinensis
CCAGGTTGGATGAGGCTTTGAGCAATCTGGTCTAGTGGAAGGTGTCCCTGCTGATGGCAGGGGGGTTGGAACTGGATGAGCTTTAAGGTCCCTTCCAACCCAAACCAGTCTGTGATTCTATGATTTTCTTTTGTAGATGTACAAACAGGCCTGTTGGCAAATACTACTTCACACATTTTGCTTCTCTTGTATCAGCAAATCACCACGGCTGCAGCAAGCTATGACTATTTAACTCACAAAACTTTACATACAGTTATGATCTGAGCTCTCACAGCAGCCTTTTTAGCTCTATTTGTTTTGATTTCAGCCATGCAGGGATACCTGTACAAAGTTATGGCATTGCTTATCACATACTTACCACATAATGCTTGTCAAATAATGCTTATCACATAATGCTTATCAAATAATGCTTATTGCATAATGCTGTTGGCATTTTCATTGTAACTCACAGGGGAAGCCCACCAGCTGGGTAAGAAATCTTTTCTAGAGCTTTTTGCACTTGGAAGAATATCTTCAAATCTCTACAAAACCTTGTGAAAGGGATTAGTTTGTCAGAGAAATAACAATTTTTGGCCTGTCGTCTCTGTCATCCCAGAGGAATTTGCCAAATCAGAAAATTCAGTAGTACCAATGGAGAACTTCAAGACTTTCAATCTAGAATCAGTTGTTTTAATCTGCAAATAACGTAAGGCTGGTGGCAGTACCTCAAGGGACCCAGGAGCCACACTGAAATATCTTCCTTCACTACACAAAACCTCTGGAAATTTAGGTAAGAAGAGAGAGAAGTTTGGAGTCCTACTGCAGCCACACAGCCAGGCAGTGCAGAACCATCAATTAAGCAATTCTTAATTTAATTTTATTTTTTCCCTGTTTTTTAAAGTATTCTCTGCATTCCCTCTGCAATTCTTTGCTTTTCCATACTGGCTTAAAGGCTGACCAGAGCTGGGGACAGGCATTTCTCTGTAGGTTCTTCTGTATACACCCAGGCTCTCATGGCCAGTCTGAGCAGGACTGCGGTCCATGAGCCAGTAATAGATTTCTCCACACCCAAGGTCTCTGCAAGCTTTTCTCCTTGGGCTGTGAAACAGCACAGCTTCACATCCCAGAACTCAAACTCAGTTCAGTTCCTACTCCCCCTCTATATTCCTCCTCCTTTTTTTTTTTTTTTTTTCTTCTTTTTTTTTAGCTGAATGGCCATAAACTTCACCAACAGATTCCATAAGGGTTATGTTACACCACCACCTGACTCCAAATCAATTACAGTCCAAAGGGATAGAGTTGCAGAGAGTCTGTGAAGCCCAGCCCTGGGGTTTTTCCATGAGGGACAGAGAAACTACAGTGCTAAGAACAGAGCCTGGAGATCCAGCTGAAAGAACTGAGTGATTTCACGATGAAAGCATGAGACTGGGAGGCAGGAGACCCAGGTCTGTGTGCTGCAGACTGCCTATGTGAGATCGATCTCTTTATTTCACGTCTCAACTCCTTGAACATCAGAGTCTCCATCCTCAAGTCTTCTCAATGTTATCATAACATGTTTCATGATAAAGATGCAGAATACTTTCTGGGAGACTAAGGCATTGTGAGGATCTGAGATTCTGTTTCAACACAACACCTGAGATTTCCACTGCAGTTCTAAGAAATATGACCATGCTGATCAGTAAGAACTACCAGAATAAACCACATACTTCTCTGACATCCATCTTTAGGAGGGGAATCACAGGAAAATGAGGATGGAAGGGACTTAATTCACTAAGTTCAGTTTCCTGCTATTACAAGCACGTCATATAATCCTTTTTATAAGTCATACACATTTGTTTGTCAGGTGTACTTTACTGGTCTGAACTTAAAGTGTAACATAAGCAAGCAAACAACATTCTCTCTGCAAGCAATGGTTGTGAAGGATACAGACACAGGGTTAGGGATTAGGCAGGTTGTGGCTGCCACAGATCTCATGAGTGAGGCCTTCCACCATCTACATGGGATGACAAGCTGTGCTCCACACCAGTGCAGAGACACAGACAGACCACAGAGGGCACATGGCTTTGTCGATTAAATAGGGGAAAGACTGAGCACAAGTATTGCTTATCTCTCCTTCCTCATGTCTTCTCAAGAGAGACTGGAAAAGGGATCATAGAATCATAGAAGCATAGAATCATAGAATCACAGACTGGTTTGGGTTGGAAGGGACCTTAAAACTCATCCAGTCCCAGCCCCCCTGCCAGCAGCAGGGACACCTTCCACTAGACCAGGTTGCTCAAAGCCTCATCCAGCCTGGCCTTCAACACTTCCAGGGAGGAGCAGCCACAACTTCCTTGGGTGACCTGGATAGAAAAGGTAGTATCATGGATGGAAAAGGTAGTATCATGGATAGAAAAGGTAGTATCATGGATAGAAAAGGTAGTATTTCTTACAGCCCTGGTACACATGATGTACAGCACAGCACCATGCAATACCATATTGAGATATCAAAGATACCTCTGAAAGAGAAGCAGGATCTGTTTAGCCATGGCAGAGCCCTACTGCACACAAGTCACCTCACTAAAAGTGCTCCAGGCACTGCGCTCTGCAGCAAAGAGAAAATATTTTGAGGCTGCTGCCCAACAGGGAGAAATAAATAGCTGCTTTGCAGTGTCTGAAGACATGTGCATGTCCTAGACCTGATGTTTAGGAAAAAGATACTTCTAGTACAGAAACTGTAGCTTTTAAAAAGTGGTCTAGAGAAGTCACACTGTGCAGTGGCTGTGAACAACCTGAATCAATGCTGCAGATGCTTTCCTGTCAACTCAGGACTGAAACCTTTGGGGCTCACTTGTTTTCTGCCAATCCCAGCAGAAGCTGGAACATTTCTAATGAAATTAAGTTCAGCTCCTTACCATTGAAGTCCTCTTCAGCTGCTTTAGCTTGAGGTTGAAATCATCAAATCCAGAAAAATCTCTGAGACTCACAATTCTTTATCCTTCATTTATCTCTCACTGAATTGAGAAAAAACAGCAATTACCAGGCACTGCTGTAAGAAAGAAATGGATACAGGGCCTGGTGAAACGTGCTGTTGTGTACCTGCGTGTCTCAGTGGGGCACAGCCTGAAGTCTTGGCTCAGTTTTTAACTCAGCACAGCTTGGAATGATATTAAAGGATGGATAATGAAAGAAAGAAGTGAAGATTTCTGGGTAAACCTGTGGAAGATGCTGTTGCTAAGCACCTGTTCGGTAAGTTAAATAAAGAAACATGACACATCACCCGAAAACCTGAAGCCAAATTTCTCTCTAGCATAACTCTACTAAATCAATCAAATTACACAAGGAATGAACTTAGTTCAACACACCTCTGCCTAGCAGCCACTCAGGATTTGCCCTTCCCAGTTTTAGCACTGTTTCTCCAAAGGAATTGCAACGTAGACCGGGGAGTTCACCAGAAAGTCAGGCTTTGTAGATTTGAAGTTATGGGGAGGGGAGAAGGGTTACTGTTCCTCTCTTGCCTAACCTGCCTTGAACTTCTCTGCTGCAGGAACTCAGAGATCAGCACATATGTTAGCACCTTTCAGTGCATTCATACTAACGTAAGCTCAGAAAGGGGAAAAAAAATCTTCACTCGACAGCTTTTGATACAACCTGGAAAACAAACAGCTTGGAAGAATTCCTTTTTCCTCAGCAGTGAAAATCGTGGTAAAGCACCATCTTGATAGTTCCCAAAGAGATTCATTTACAAAGATCAGTATAGGGGAGGCCTGTTTGGTCTCCCGAGATGTATCTCATCCTCTGACAATTCATTGAGACCTTTGCTGTATCTAGCTATATGTGTATAATTATCTGCTCTGATACCTGAGCTTCTATGCAACAGTCTTGCTCCAAGTAATCCAAACTATCCCCAAGGCATGGCACACACAGAATGGTCAGGGGAGAGAGGGGAGGAGGGGCAGCGGACTTCCCTCAATTGCTGCTGGAAATCGGCATTTTAGGGCCTTGTAGTCATTTCCTTGCTAGTGTGAGGAAACTTTTTGTACATTTATATAAAATAGGAGGCCAGAAGTGCACACCCCCATCTTACTTCCTAATATATTATGTCCTCCCCTGCCGAGTCCTGGGACTTAGTCTGGATTTGGTAACTGAAGTAATATAAATGTTAGCTAAGAAGTATTCCAGCAATATGGTTCCAATTTAAGCTTGTTTTGAAGTCTAAAGGACTAATATGTCTCAGAGATTCTTCACTGGACGTTTAGCTCTAATGTAATTTGTGCAGGAGCGCACACTGCTCTCTAGAAGCCCTTTCTGCGATGCTCCAGAAAACAGGTTCCTTCCCAAGCAGGATGCAGAGCAACCGTGAGCCCCAGCCCTTGCTGACAGCCTGCTCATCTCTTCTGAATTTTGGGGCTTTGCTCAGGAAATGGTGTCTTATTTTCCAGGCCTTGTGGATGGATAAATGAAGGTGCACGGGCTCTGCGTATCACCACTGGTTTAATTCCCATTTTCCTCTTGTGTTTTGGAGGCGAAGCAAGCCACCTCTGAAAGAAGCCATGCTCTGCAAGCTGTTTGCACTTTACTTCAATAACATGCTTCTT
This sequence comes from Antrostomus carolinensis, assembly GCF_000700745.2. Taxonomy (NCBI): domain Eukaryota; kingdom Metazoa; phylum Chordata; class Aves; order Caprimulgiformes; family Caprimulgidae; genus Antrostomus; species Antrostomus carolinensis. Next base: position 107,300 of record NW_010324224.1, read on the forward strand.
GCAATGCTGCCTTTATTTGTGTAGACATGCATTCTCAAGGTTTGCCTGCCCCCTTTTCCTCCCTCACACCCCTACGGAGCCCCTGCCTGAATCCAAGTAATGAGCTAACCCATGGAACTCATTGCCCTTTATCTTGCTGGGGAACGTGCACCTTTTGAACTGCCATCTGCAGATTGTGTTGATGCACTGACTTGTTAACTGTGCCATACTGTGAAGGAAATGGCATGATTTAGATCAAGTGCTCTGGACGGCTGTTCATAAGAAACACTTGAGCCAAGCTGTTACTGCTCAGGATGTGCCCTGGGGAGAGGGGTTTCGTTTCGGGTCATGCTCTTGCCTTGTATGAGGGCAGGCGCAAAGTACTGAAATCACAGTCCTTCCCTGAAGCTGAGGGGAGGGGGGAGGAGAAACATTATGAAACCATAGAAGCGAAGCTGCCAAATTAACTTCTCACCCTTTCAATCACACTCCAGAGGATAAAAGCCTAACATTTCTGCCTCAGAAACAGGCTCAGTTTACACCAAACAAGTTATTTCTCTAATTTATCAGACTTGCCAGCTATCATTCTGATTATTGGAAACCTCAGACTTTTTATGAAGTCAGATGTGCAGCGTTATTTGCATGGTTGTAACATATCACTAGATAAATAGGTCTTGGGGAAGTAAAGGCTTTTTAGAAAGGAATCTGCAGGTTTCTTTCCACAGTTAGGGGTTTAAGAACACTGTCACTGGAAAAAAAAATGGTTCTGGATTTAATTTTCTTTGAAAAAAATGCAACTTCCAACACAATCTAACATAGCTCAAGTCAACATGAGAGGAGGAGACTATGATGGAAAGCTCATCAAAAGGCTCCCTTTGACTTTCACTGGCTTTGGATCAGTTCTTAATTCTTTATCTTCACTCACATAGTAGCATAATCATGGAAACAACCTAACACCCAGCAGTCAGGCCAGGCTGGAGGAGTAGTCAGAAGGAGTTATCTAGACAGACTGCTCACCCGGCCTTTCAAAATGCAAACACTGATTTGTCCATTATATGTAAATGGATGATTAGAGTCATTCTCTAAGACAAATTTACTTTTCTGCACACTCTAAATCTGTTTAGTCACTTTAAAGGTGTCAATTATTGGAGCATGCTAAGACTATGAATTTCTTAGTAATAGCTTTAATAACATTTTGAAATGAAAAGCAGATACCTTGAAGTTGGCTTACTTTGAAAAGACATATGAGTAGATCTGGTTTTAATTTATGTCCTATTCTACATCTGGAATCCCTTATAATTAAAACTAAAAGCTGGACTACTACTTCCACCTGTCAAATGATGAAAAGATGAATGCACTAATAGCTTACTAAATAGCCCAACATGATAGAGTTTACTTTCCCGTTCTATACAGTAAAAAAGGATTTTGGACAGGAGGCTAAAGGTCTTTGGTCCTTACTAATAACACACTTTCAGTATTAACCTACATACCCCACTACTACCACCACCAGTGCCTTTTAGCACCGAGATCTCTAAACTGCACTTTGCATTTTGATTAGATGGGGTGTGTATCCATCTCTGCTGCTGCAGCCATTCAAGCTTTCCCAATCAACAGGTTGTCTGCCAGGTGGATTCTCTCTCCTATAACTATTTTCAACCACTCCACATTTTTCTTCCTCTTATTATATTCTCTTATTAACTACTTTAATCCATCGAGTTTTCCATCTGTATTTCTGAAGCACTCCTACCCCAAATGACAGCTTTCCCATTGATGTGAGCAGTCCAGGGCATATGACAACTTGGACTCTACTTTTGCATCTTCTTGTGCTATTCCTTTACGATCCCATTCCTTCCTGTTCCTCTTGATCCACCTGTCTCATCTTCCTGACTCAAGAGAATTGCAGTGCATGCATTTGTACAGAACCGAACAAAACTAGACCTTCAAAAGGCAAGTAGGGCCTTGAGGCACAGACACAATATAAATAACAAGACAGCTGTTCGATTTACAGGTTAAAACACAATAAAAATATTCTCTTACAGAAATACTGAACACTTTTTCCCTAATGTATTGATACATCACCCACAAATCTTTATAGATGCACAGTCAGATCATGAACCTTTTGTGGGAATCCATGAGATTCCAGCTCTCCAGTGTGAGCCTACAGCCTCTTTTGGCCCTTCAGAGCCATTCTTTCCAGCACAAGTTTGCCCACTTAACTTCAAAGCTGTTAAAAATAAAATAAAATAAATCAAAACCCCAAAAGAGAGGTGAATACATATTCAATACTATACATTCATTTAAAAAACAAATGAAGAGCAAAAGAAATCTTTGGTTCCGTCCTTGCACAGTCCTTGCAGCAGACAGCCAGCTGTGTGGGCAGTCTCTGAAGATTAATTGTCTCATCGCCTGCTCTTGTTTCCTCTGTTCATAGAAACATGAAAATATCTGATCTGGAAAACAGGATTTTACTCTGCTGGAAAAATAGTTTGGAATAGTCCAAAATGAAGGTGTCTACTCTAAATAAAGCAGTCTTATGAACACTGTTGTTGGTAATATTGCTGTCCTCACAGCTATTGCTATTTCCAGTGAACAAAAAAAACCGAAAAACTCAGTAGTTCTTACAACTCTGAATATTGCTAAACAAAGTATTTTCATATGACTCAGTCCTCAAAGGAAAATAAAAGTCTTGTCTCCTAAGTCGCTACACAGCTGCCCAAATGCCCCCTTGGTATATTGATGCCAAGAGACATGAATATTCCAGCAAAATGTTTTCTCTCAGACAGAGTTATGGAAAAAGCTGTCCCAAATATTACAAATGCACGGCATTCAACTTCTTACGTCAAAGCAAAGAGTAATGTTTCAACTGCCTCAGCAAGTAGGAAATGATGCAGGTATTAAACATTATTACGAGAACAGAGACACATTAGTTACTGCTTATCCAGTAGGACTGTGAATGGAGCTTTTTGTTGTGAAGGATTTTCGCAAGGAACATTAATACACTTTGTCCAGACCATGAGATGGTACAAATCAGTGTAGTTCCATCTAAATCAATGGATCAGTGTTGATTTACAGCAGCTGAGGATCAACCCCCTCTTTTTTTGGCCTGCTGAGGATTGTATAACATATACTACCTAGAAATACTGATGACAAATTTGAAACTGTGTAGGGATATGCTGAACCAAAAGCCGGATTCAAACCCAAATGGGCTACTCTCCTTTTAAATCACTCAGAGCTGCTGTCTTAAACGTTATTGTCAAACGAGCCTTTTTAAACATGTATCAAAATCTAGTGGCTGCACCCTCCGGTCTGTGCCACGCATGCTGCATTCCATACAAACTCAAACCCGCCTAGTGCCGATTCATATATGATGTGTTGGTTTAATCTATTTTTCACAGGGGGTGTTTCAGAGCAGGAAAATTAGAAACAGGTAGAAGGGACTATTATTACTGTCTCATAGTGTGCTCTTGTACATGAGGATTGGATTAAGATAACATCTGGTCTGTATTTCTTGAACTATTTCCCTTTTATCACAAGAAAATCGGCAACCCATCTCACAACTGCTCCTAATTTAGATCTAAATATCACTGATGAAACATTGTACAACATGCTGTTATCTATTAAAATGATTTCCCTGAAGGAACAGTGGATACTTTTATATTTTCCAGTGAAGCCAACCATATTCCCCCTTAGCACTACCTAGTTACCTTATAATCATATACTCAAATGATAAAAGCAAAATAACTTTGGAAAAAACAAATGAGACCCCACCAAATCTTCAGCTGGTGTATGTGAATGCACTTTCACTGATTTCAGTGAAGCAAGGTTCATTTATACCATCCTCCTTACAATAATGGCTTTGATTCACAGGAGGTCCAAACCTGCAAGGTGCTAAGATCTTCTGCACTCATTGGTTTTAAGAGGAACTGATTAAAACTAAGTCCAGGCTCAAATGTATAATTTAGCAAAGTTTTTAAGCATGTGCTTTAGAGCTTGACTTTTCCGCACACAGCAGAGGAACAATGTAGAGTCCTGAGATTTTCTTTGGGAAGCAGAAAGGCAGAGCACGGCATAGTGTCATCCCTCCCATTTGGTTCAAACAGAAAAATTGTCAGTGGAATGCAGTAATCTTTTTTTCAGCACTTTGCAGAGTTCAAGTCCCCAGAAAGCAGCCTATTGAGTTCAGCAAATAAAAACTTCTGTTTTCTTCACAAGTCTATAATTCATTTTCATGGACAGTAATGGACAGTAAATCAGAAAAGGCGGGGGGGGGGGGGGGGGTGCGACTGCTAGGGGGGGGAAGCATTTTACAGTCTCAAACTACTTTGCGTACCTTCCCTGCACATCAGTTTTACCCATTTCCATCGTATCGTTACCACTTAAAACAGAGGAATTAGATAAGCATACGTTCCCTGTATTAACTGGTTTAATTTAAAAGTAATTTCTACCATCTGGAATTACTGTTTACTGTTGTTTGGAGGAGGGGGAGGGGGAAAAAAGAATCTGAAACTGTAGAAAAGATTATCACAATTTATTTCAAAGAAGGAGGGAGAAGCATACAAGGAATGTAATTGATTGTCCACCAGTCAACTTGTATATTTTGGAGGGAATTCTGAGAATAAAAGTCTCTAGCAGTTATCAGCGGTCAGACTGGAGCCATTCATTTTTCACCTGCTTGTGTTTGTTGTCTGGCAACCAGTCAAGGGTGCTATTAGCAGAATTAAGCTCCAGAAGAAAAGATTACCCTGTAGGAGGTAAGATAAAGACTGGAAAGTGTGGCTTGTTATCAAGTATCACAATAAGGACCAGGTCAGAAAGGATTCAGTGTGGGTTTCATTTCAAACAGGTAATCTCTGCTGAAATAATAGAGTAATTGTTGCTTTGAAACCTTTATGTGCTGCAGCATACTACGGCTCATTCGATAGAGATTCTGGATTTAATGAAGAACTCCAACAAGCCTGAAACAGGCACACAGAGAAAGGAAGAAAAGAGCAGTGCACCAGTGGAAAATGTCTTTATCCTGTAATTCCAGGTCAATATAGTGAAACATAAAATATTATTCAGGGCAGTTTTATACCTTGATTTATGTTTCCCCTCCTTCTCAAGCTGCTTTCTATCTGTCTATAAAGTTTTGGTCTATAAACATGCAGTAACATAATACAAAATATTGCAAGAGTAATAACATAGGCAATTATAGTATATCTCACAAATCCTGAACACAAGCAATGAGTCTAAGCTTTCCAGGGCCATTCCTTGAAATACAATTTTCTATAGGTTTTATTCAAAGGCTTTGAAAGCAGTCACTGGGACAAGCTGCAAGAGCAAGATGCACATTGCAGACGATAGACAGCATTTTACCTTTTTTTCTGGCAACTTGCCCAAATGTTTGTCTTGAAAAGTAATTGTTGAGTGGGCTTTTCCTTTTTTTTCTTTATAACAACAGTGCACCTTTCTCTCAGGCATCTCCTCTAGAAATGTACATTAACTGTTTGGAGATTAATCTGCAGTTTGATTTCTTACCGTCTGCAGAAAGCGCTAACCAGCAAAACAGTTGAACTTCTAAGTCTCAAAATGCAAAGGATGAGCTGGTAAACAGTGTCAAAGGACAAAGAAAACACAAGAAGGAATTCTCCCATCTATAGTCCCTTACCTTATGGCAATCTGTGGTTTCCAAGCCTTGGAGGCATTTAAAGAAAGCTCCACTTGGTGTTGACTTCATCAGTCTTATGCATAGTCCTTTTCAAGCCATGGCACAAGAAGGGAAGCCTGGTAGAAGCAGGTCAGGGCTATGACATCTTCTGCTGGAGCCATTCTGAGTTCTGGACATGGAGCAGAAAACAGGGTCGTTACAAATGGAGGAAGTTCCCCGATCCCCCTTCAATCACCACAGGGTTTGTTACAGCCCTCAAAACAACCTAGAGAGGACACAGCCAGGCTATGATTTCAGGCCAGAACCTCAGTGATGAATCCACAAACACGTTCTATGGGTGTAATGCCCACTCTATCGTGATGTATTTATGAATGTGCATGTGCTCACCCCTCCCTGGGTTCCTGATAGCACTTACTATCATACTGTCTTATGTCTGGATTCACATATGAGATAATTTACACTTTCTGAAGAGTTGTCCAAGGAGCTCTGAGCTTGTAGAATTCTTATTTAAGAAATCTTGCAAAAGAAAGGGACTTGCAGAAAATAATTTATGTACCAACATTTCTATAAAACTAGGGAATTGTGGGTAACTACAAAAGGATCAACACAGCGTCAATTCCAGATAAGACTATTATAAGATTGTGATAAGAAGCAATCAGTTATGAAGCCAAAGGCTCACAAACCAGATAGTATCAATCCTCTTGATGAAATGGAATAGGAGTCTTAAGTGCTTAAAATGTTTTCATGATTATAAATTTGTTTGGTAAAAAGTAGTGGAGTTGACAGAATAAATAAAAAAAAAATCTGCAGAGTACACTTCACAAAATGTCAATTTTAACTAGTACTTTCTAAAAACTGATTCAGCATCCAGTCTATGGCCTGAACATGGCTAAGAAACCACTCCATATGAAACACTGAGCCCAAATGTGCAAAGAACAGAGTCTGAGAGCTCCAATAGGCATAGCATAGGTTAGTGGCACAGGAATATCACTGTGTACAGTGCCATTCAGTTATATTGTTTGGAGGAAGACACAGTATTGCTGCTGATAAAGTTTGCAGATGACACAATCTGGGTGAAGGAATAAATAACAATAAGGACATGCCAGTTCTTCAGTTTCATCTGGACTATTTGGAAGGTGGAGCTCATTTGCCTATTTACACATCTTGTAATACAACCAGACACAAGGTCATACATGTTTTTTAGGAACACAGAGTGCAGATCATCACTGCACTGCTACAGAAAGCACAAGGAATGATTTAAGAGGGTCAGTGCAGACACACAACAGGTCAACAGCAGTGATAAACATAGGAAACACCATCAAATTTGCCCCTCTGGCTTGGCACCAAGAGCTATTTGGTTCCTGCTTGAGAAACATTAGCTACGATTTGGCCTCCCGAGCAAGACCAGCCACTGCAAACCTGTCCCAGTAGAAACGTTTACACTGTCCTAACTGTCTGCACTGCCTACAGATAACACTAACTGGTTCTTAAAGCAGGGAGCAGAAAGAAATCAGCCTTGAGGGAAATTCAGGATCCCAGCCTTTGAAAATTGATTACTGAAACAATTTCTTGCTTGTGTCTTTTATTTTGCTAACCTATTCCAATTCCTTCTTTGCTTCTGTGATACCTTAGAGGCAAAGAAATCACCACAACAACCAAAAAAATGATGGAAAGCTCTTCATTCATAATAAAACTTAGACACAGATTCTAAAATGAGCTGCACAGGAGCAGCCTCCAGGCTCTCCTGACTCCACCGAAGTCACTGGGGAGCACATGGGCTTGCCTACAGCAGGATCGTGGCAGATCTGAGCATATGAGCTGAGGGGGCTGCTCCTGCAAACACTTCATCCCAGGCACAGAGCCAGGTGCGCAGAGATATTCAAACTGAATCCTCATCAGAGTGTCTGAATCCCCAGTGAAATCTGGAGGTAGGTAGATGCCTAAATATCAATGTGGATATTGATCCAGCTGCTTATCACTGTGAGTACATCACTGATTCTAGAGCAGATAATGGCACTTGTCATTTTATTCTAATTTATCTTTTTTTCTTGAATATGAGAGAAGTGAATTCTGAGGATGACTGCACTATTGTTAACTGTGCATGCACTAGCATTTGCTCAAAGGAAAAGAATAATTTTTATACCTAAATATGGACCTGAGCTTGGGCAACACAGGGAGAAAATTAGTACATCACTAGAAAGCAGAATGCTTGAAAGTTTTGGAGAACATATACTATAAAGCCTTATATAAGAACTAAGAGATCTTAAGGAGATTTATATAGTCTGAAACATAACAGCCTATTTGCTTTTTGCAGCCTTACCATTGAAATTAGCTGACAAAAATATTTGGTGAATAAACCAAAATAAAAACATTCTGATTTCACACAAAAAGTATGCTCAGCTTCTAACAGGAAATAAGAATCCTGCACCTATTAGATCATATCTTTGCTACCCACTCAGAGTAAATGATTGATATAACAGACATGTTGAATCAAGATGCTAGTTCATTCTTTGCTTTTTCTACACAGTCACTTTCAGCCAATGGATTTTTTTTTTCCCCCAGAATATCTGCGATTCCTTAGATTCTTTGAGGCTATTCCCTTAATAATTGGAGGAGCTGCCTGAGCAAAAAAGTTGCGGCACAATGCTTTCTCTCTGCTGTAAGAGCTCCCTGGGTCAGAGGCATACAGAGTCTGTCTGTGCTGCTGCAATCAAACCAGCCCAGCTTGAGAAAGTATAAACAGTGTGGTAGGCAGAAGAGCCAAAAGTAGGGGGCCAGGAGGGAAAACAGTCATGTCACTGTTATTTCTTTAACAGATTAGGGCCTGATTCAGGTCCCACTGAAGTCAGTGACACAGTTCCTATCAAGTTCAACAGAAGTGATCTTTAAGAGCATGCTTTCTTGACAACTAGCTGAGTAATATGGTTGGGCCCTACAGATTTCCATGGCAAAGAGAGTAATCCTTCCCCACCTCCATAGTTCTTCAGAGAAGCAGATCTTCTCTAACAGAGCAGAATTTTCAGGAGGTGGGATCCCATTACCATAAATATTCCTCCTGTCCCCAGTCACCTTCCTCCTCTTTGCATATTAGAACACAGCAGGGATTTTCAGGGTTTTTTTTCAGATGTGGGACATACCTTTAAAGAAAGCAGCTACTCTTCTTCACTTTGTATTTACACGACCTTTCACCTACCTGGAGACAAGTAAAGGGAATCTGCAGAATAATGACTAGAAAGTTATTTACCTTTGCAATTTAGCAGGTGAAAACAACTACACCACACAGACTTGACAGGGAACTGCTGGAGAGAGACCAGCACATAGCCACCAAGATGATGAAGGGAGTGGAGCATCTCCCTGCTGAGGAAAGGCTGAGGGAGCTGGGGCTCTTTAGCTTGGAGAAGAGGAGACTGAGGGGTGACCTCATTAATGTTTATAAATATGTAAAGGGTGAATGTCAGGAGGATGGAGCCAGGCTCTTCTCAGTGATGCCCAATGGTAGGACAAGGGGCAATGGGTGTGAGCTGGAACACAGTAGGTTCTGCTTAAACTTGAGAAGAAACTTCTTTCCAGTGAGGGTGACAGAGCCCTGGGACAGGCTGCCCAGGGAGGGTGTGGAGTCTCCTTCTCTGGAGACATTCAAAACCCGCCTGGACACCTTCCTGTGTGATCTCATTTAGGTTCCTGCTCTGGCAGGGGGATTGGACTGGGTGATCTTTCAGGGTCCCTTCCAATCCCTGACATTCTGTGATTCTGTGATTGTGAATTCTGCAGAGCATGAGTAGATGCTCATAAGCCTTTTTTTTTTTCTTTTTTAACCTTTGGTTAGTGCATCATCTAACTTTTGGCATCCTGGCTCTCTCCCACACAGTACCCCAACACAGGGAGGTAGTTCCAAGCACTTTGGACTGTACTAGTGCAGGTGTGCCAGCCAAAGCCACGTGGGAAGTGATGTAAAGCCATTGCTAAGGTACAGCTCAGAGCACAAGGATGTTCTGAGTTTTGAGCTCATGTTGGTAGCACAGAGGACATTTTACACTAGGAAACTTGTCAAAAGTCAGAGGCAAAGCCTTACTTACTATTTTATTAAATTACTTGGGATAGAACAACATGGAGTTCCCAGTCTTTCAAAATACAGAAGTGATTCTTGTTGGTTTTGTTCCTTTGCATCTTAGGGGGAGAAATGAGATTTTATTGAATAGTCCTGACACATTTGAGGAAAGAAGGACCCACATCATTAGTATCAGGAAACGTGGTACAACAAGAATGTAGGAAGACATTTCTTAATAGAGTAAAAGAAAGGGTTTATTAGTTTGGATTAACCCAAGGGGTGTTTGTTTCTCACAAGACTCCAACAAATTCTTTTCCCCTTTCAATTCCCAAATCAGCATAACTTCAGAAAAACCCTACTTTCCCCCCCAGTTACTTTCTCCTACCTCTAATATGTTCTTAACCTAAAATTGAGGAGCTTGCCCTTCCCCTAAAAGGAAAGAAATCTGTAGGGATTTCTTCATAATAAATTTTATATTTGTTTAGGACTTAGTATGGATGAAAATGAATGAAATAAAGAGACCAGCAGGAACAAAGGCAATGCTGTTTTCTATTGCATATATGCATATTCAGCATTTATTATCAACAACATATATCCTTGACAGATTCCTGAAATCAGTCCATGTACTGCCTGCCCATTGCACCTTACTGCACCAGGTGTTAAACAAATGTCACTTACCTGAGTGTATGCTTCAATTTATGATTTATGCTGGATTTGTGTGGATGAAGAGATGGAGAGACACATGAATTGTGGGCAAAGCTGCGAGAATTCACTGTAGTTTTGAAAAACTGGATGTTGAAGGTAATAATTTCTTTAAGTTAGAAAAATAATATTTGATCCACTGATTATTTTTATACACAGACTCATGTTCAAACTAAAAATACTTTGCTCCAAGGATGCTCTTTGTTTTCTACCACTGGCAGTGTGAAAAGCCTAGAACTACAGAATCTGGGCAGATCTTATAACCAAACCATTCTGAGAAAACAAATCTTAAAAACAATATATGCAATACAGCTGGTTAGTAGGTCCCCAGGGCTTATGTTGCTTGCTGCCAGCTCTCAGCTCTTCTTGCTTCAAGCAGGGAGGGACAATTTCTTTAGATTACCTTATGGAGTATGTAGGTCTCTCTCCCCTCCATGCTGTCACCCTAGATGGCTCTAACAAGTCTCCTGCTGCCCCTTTCTTGTTCTCAGGAAGATCTGTTAACATTTTTGTCTCCTTTTGATCTCTGGACCCTTCTCCTGACACTTTTCACAGCCTCCTGAAAATGGGATTCTTGAAGTCAATAATTTGCTTATTGTCTCTCTAGTGTAAACTTAAGTGTTTTTCATCTCAGAAGCTATTTCCTTATTTGTTCTTTTCACATTTCCTATTGGACTGAAGTGATGTGGGATTTCATAATCATTCTACCACCTGAAATGAACACTAACACCTGCCTACTGCTCAGTAACTAAGTTGCCTATCAGTATTCTGGGATTTATATCTGACAGCTCCTTTCTTTTATACTGTTTGATCAGTTTAAGTATATGGAGGTGCCACAGCTGACAGTGGATTTTACATGTGTTGACACACTTAAGAATGGGATAGTAGACAGACCTCTTCTATTCACAGGGAGTCCCACCAAGTCTGTAAGGATCCATGCCTTCAGACACTGTTGCAGGATGGAAGCCTAAATAAACCATCTAGCACAGTAAGAAAATACTTCTCAGCCTATTATATTCCCCCAGCACCACCACCACCCCTCCAACTGGTTAAAACAGCACAGTATTCTGTACCACAAAAGACTGTAATTTGTAAGGAATGCTAAGCACTTGGAAAGCACAAGGGGACACCAAGAGTGGGGAGGTCCTGTCCCATAGACACTCCATCCCTTTCAAACCATGGGAATGCAGGCTGCCTCCCTCAATGGGAAATGCAGCCTTAAGAGATGAATGCTGCTCTTAGCCTGAACAGAAATAAAAAAGATGTTTCCAAAACTGCACAGCTCTCCCTTACCCCAGAATCTTTCTTTTATAAACAATGAAGCCTTTTATAGGTTGCACACAAAGGAGGAACATGGAAGATAAGTTTACTCTTGCTCCACAAATGAAATCTGATTATATACCAGTTCAGCCATATGGAACACAGAATGTCTCAACCCTAGGGACATCAGACCACCACCTCCAACCCTACAGGGCATTGAAGGAAGACTAAAGAAATAAGATGGACTGAATCTCCAGTTGATAAGAACAGGAACAATCAACACAAGGACCTCGGGACATTCAGGCATTGTCCTCACCAACTACCTGCAGAAGAACCAGCATGCACATTCGATCACAGTTTTCTGAATGGTTTCCACTTGTCTCACACTATTTTAATGGTTGAACTGGTTTTAAAAGAAGCAAAACCAGTTTTATTCAAGACAAAACTCTGGTTCAAAAAAAGTCAGGTACTGTGTTTGTTTTCTGCTCTTCTGACTATGGCGACACTGCGCATAGAGAGAACTTTCCATGGTTCTGTGTGGATTTTCTATGCCTTTTGCTGATTTGATGCAACCCTCCTGCATCCTTATCGTTTCACATCGGTTGTTTCCCCCACTCATACTGTCATCTTCTTATACTAGATGGCCAACGGTGATAGCTAAGCCACATCACCCACGCTACTGCTTCTGCTGCAGCTGAGTGACTGGATGGATAGTGGGGAACTGGCAGCCTTTTCAGTTGCTGAAGTCTAAATGCCAGAAGGGCCACAAGTCAGAAGTCTAAGGTAGCTGCAAGCAATGATCAGGAGTTAAAATCTAGATATAGATTTGACATAGGTGGTACAACCATAGCAGAACTGTATTTTCCTACTTTGACCATTCACTTTTCCTTGCTGGCCTACAAGAAAATCTACTGCTGAGATATTTTTTCTCAGGAAGGAAAAAATCTCCATCTCAAAGACTCTCAAAAATTAAACCATTACTAGAAAAGCAAAAATACCAAAAGACTTAATAATGTCTTATTATTAAGACATTAATTGTACCTCTCCCTCATAAGGAAAGAAATTATTAAGACATTAAGACTCATTGTACCTCTCCCTCATAAGGAAAAGAAACACGGTACAGTTACCACAGGCATAAGTGAAATCAGTTAGTCATAGTATCTTTGAGAAACTCCATCAGATTTCATGAGCTATGCAGGTCAGGTGGGATCAGGTCAGTGTTTCAGGCAGCAACCTTTGAAGATCACCTAAACTGCTGCAAGTGATGCAGCTGAGCCAGGAGCTGCATCCTACCTTCTGAATCACTGCAGAAGAGATGACCCAAAGTGGTGTTAATGGCAGTTGCTGACAGAGATGCTATCTTTCACCTGACGTGTAAAATTCAGGTACTTAACACTTTTGATCATTAAAATCAGAAGGTTCATTTTGCAGGAAAAGGAACACTAGTTGCAAGTGTTTCAGCCAAATTTCAACACATTCAGGTTATATTATCCTGGGAGCAGGGAGGCAGGTGGGACTAGTACAGCTCTGGGAGCTTCCCCTTCAGTTGTTTTGAGGCTTGTGGAAAAACACCACTGCCAGAAGGACTCCAAAGAAGTTGGATATCAGCAATTCTTCCATTTTCAAATCCAAACACAGGAATAACTTGAGGTGAGACTTGCAAGCTGTGGAGTACTGTGCTGTGATCCTTGGCCTTTTGGGAAACAGGAAGTCAGACAACTTTCTGAGGTGAGCTCTGCGTGAAAGATAGAACATTTCACGTGTGGTATTCTCTATGTGTTCCCTGGTACTTCCCTGACACAATTCACTCAGTCTGCAGGAAAGTTTTGGCTCCACCTATCCAAAGCAAAAGGACAATTTTCCTCCAGATTGGTTAGTTGGTTCAGCTTATGTTATGCAGTCAGGAAAGCACGAGAGCTGCTACAACAGAGGAAATTAATCCACATAGTTGGGAAGGACAAGGAAGAGGAGTGAGACTGCCCCCTTCATCTGAAGCAAGCTCTTGCACCGGTTCAGTCTTATCACACAACTTCCCTGTTGGTCTCTCCAAAGAGAGAGAAGATGGGTTAGTGCATAGATGACCTAAAGTACCATCTAGAGGAACCTCTCTTCCTCAGAGGAGAGAGTAAGCTTAGTACAACAACGTTCTTGACTTAAGACTTTACTTAAATCTTTTGCCTAATAAGGACAGAGTTAAAGCATCTCCATTTGATGAGGTAAATATGGGCCATGGTATCGATGCCTTAATTCATTCTTGCCAAAAGGTCAGTTTTGAGGGACCCAGAGGGAGGACTGCATTATACATCTCACTGGAAACACAAATCCTACTTTTCCCTTGAATACACGCTTTTTGCTCTCCTGACCAGGCACACCTGTTTTCTCTACTAACTCAAATCCTTGCAGCCACGTGTGCCCAGGGGATGGGGGGGAGTGTAATAAATAGCAGAAGCAAATAATTTACCCAGTAAAGAGCATTCCATGCTTTCTGTATGCAAATTCTGCATAAAAATTCTACATATATGGTGCAGAACTGCTCTGAACTGAACTCTAAAAATGTTTAATGCAAACACAGCTGTTATCAAGTGTTGTTCTTTCCAAGACTCCATTCAGTTTGATAGTTATCACTATGCCAACAGCATTCCCAGTACAAATCTCTCTTTCTGAGACTTTAACAACTGCTTTACACACAAAAGAAGTTTGCTTCACCCTGAAACTTGTTGCTCTGGATCTCTACCAAATGTGTGTTTCTCCCTTCTAATGGTACCAACTGAGCCCAAATCAACTCTAACAGATACTGACAGAAGACATTTAGCTAATTTAGGTTTTTAAGAATTACAAATATTTTCAATTTAAGGACACATTTTATAACATCCCTGTTCAGCACAATTTTGTAGTGCCTCTGAGTCCATACTCAAATCTCACTGGTGTCAGAAGAGATACGATATATATGTTTAAACCATAGTATCTGGTAAAATTCATTAAAGTGTTTTGAATTGTAATAACACCTTATTCAAATATCAGTTTTTCAGGGCTGAGATAGATCAGAGAGAATTCCAACAAAACATTAGTGTAGCATTCTAGTTGACTGGTTAGATTGTTATTTATATTAGCTTTTAGGAAAGGGATGGTTTTTTTTCTTCCAGCTTTTTAAGTATCAAAAGTCTTTTAAATTTATAATTCTACAAGACTAAGAGGGACAGCACTTCACTTATACTTTCTTCAGGGGGGTGATCATAGTATCTAGCTGTGCATTGTGTTCTTGAGAAAATATCTAAAATAACTCAGCAGCTGGCATTTTCAAATGTCATAGGGACAGCAAGGTCAGCTCCCCAGCTGAGGTCTATTTAACTCAAATCAGAACCTGAACTGTTGATTATAAAATCTGGTTTGATTATTATATGCATGTATCTGATTTTAAAAATCTGAGCTGGAACATTCTTAATCATTTCATTGAATGTCAACAAGGGAGACTGGAACTTACTGCTTCCTTTTGCATCCCTGCATGTTCCTTCACCCTCATCGAATCGATTCCCATGTAGGAAGCAGAGAAGGCAGCCTTGTCAGGGCTGCCTCTCTTCATCCCTTTCAGATGGGTGGGTCTTTCAGGATCATCCTTCACAGCACACCAGCCAGCACTGCAGAGCTAATGAGGTGGAGCAGGTCATCTGCACACAAAAAAAAAAAGAATGGGAACAGACCTCCTTCCGCTCTCAAGCAAAGACAAGCGTGTGCTGTGATGTGTATTAGTTCAATGTAACATCGGTAGCACATCTAATATCAAGTCACAAGAGAAGGTAATTCACAGAGAGTCTTAAGAGCACAGTATCAGCATTATTGTTGTAAAGCCCAACCTTACAGTTCAAACTCCATTTTTAGAGTAAAGTAAACGCTCCCCTACACAACTTCAAACTACTCAGGATAGCCTTTTCCTACAGCTTGTCCTCTCTCCCTCATTAGCTCACCAAGCAGCCGCATCAGAGGCAAATGAGGGGTTACTGATGCATTGTAATTACCAACTGATAGTCTGTCACTGGGAAAAGCAGAAGAGAAGTCTCTAATTAAGGTAGGCCAGTTACTTTCCTCTCTTAACGTTTCCTTTGCTGAATCACAAGGTGGAGCTATGGTAAGGAAGTCCAATAAAAAGCCTGATGGCTATTTGCATCTCTATGACTGCCAGTCATTTAAACAGGTTTGACTCCATCTGGGCACAAATATAGCTTTCAGAAAAGCAGGAAACAAAGGCATATGGGCCTGTCCACTAGAAACCAAGTTATCAACCCCTGACTCCTAATAGTGAGCAGTGACACATGCAAACAGTCATAATTAAGGAGTCCTGCTTTGACCTGGCAGCAGGTTGAGTTCCATGATGCCCCTTCCCTCAGTACCACATATGGAGACTGTGTAAAGCCCACCCTCAGGGTGTTTTGGGGTTTGTGTGATTGCTTTTAGGATTCTCAAGTAGTTTGCCTCAGGTACAAGGATGTACTGTAGGTTCTGACTTTGATTTCCTAAGTTTATTTGTCACCCTTTACAAAGGTACAGAGGGAAGACAAATGGTGAAAAGCAAGTGGCTGGCAGTGGAATTTCTGGGAATATTCCCAGAGTTGAGCTTGAGCCTTTGCTTTGTAGTGCAGCTTCCTACCAGCAACATAGATGGACAGAGGGACATCAGCTATTTGCCACCACAACGGATGTGCCAAATTTTGGTTCCTTCCTCAAAAGAGACACATTTTTGCCTTTATGACTTGCATGGTAATAGTTCAGGTGGAGGAGAAAGTTTGTGGCTGAGAGAAACATCTTTCCTCAACAGACGGGTCCAAATCACTCCACAGGGATTCCCACACTCTCTCTCAGAAGAATCACATAAAAAGCACAGACAAGGAAACAAAAGCTGACTGAAAACATGTCACAGCAAGGAGGAAGCCTGAAATCTTTACCCTGGGTGTATTTAATTGTACCTGACATTGTAGACATATGAAGAGACTGACTTGCAAGAATAAGCTGGAGGAACCAACTGAGAATTGCCACTGGCTCAAACCAGACAGACTTCAGAGGTCAAAGACACAACCCTCAGCTTGCCAAAGTAAGTCGATAGATAGTCCTGTCTGAGAACTCCGTGAAGGAAACTGATTAAGACGATCTGCAAGAGACAAAAGACAGACAATAGAAAAGCTAGTAGTTTTCCAGGAATGAAGGTAACATATTATTACAATGAACACAGAAGATTCCAAGTTCAGAAAGGACTTCTTTGGTTACAATCCACATTGACATCCATGACATTACACCAGGCACCATCCCAGAGCTCTTGACAGATTGCAGAAAAGGGTTTTTAAATTATCTTCTCAGAAAACTTTCCAAGCAAGGGAAAGAAGAGTAACTGCAAGTTTAGCTCATTAAGTAAGCAGTGAAGGAGGGGAAATCTGGTTTTGTTGAGCCATGGAACGACTTTTACAGAGAACAAGGTTTTAGTCTCACATAGAGGGTTAAGAGCTTCCTGGAAGATAGGCTGAGAATCTCTTAGCAAACTGTAAATGGAGGTTGAAAATGGGGTAATCACGATAGAAAAGCCTCAGTGCGTATCTAACTGGACAAGAGTTCAATCAGCAAATAGCACTGTGATTCAAGGCATTATCGAGCCAAACAATGTGTCGCTGCTCCTCTGCTGCAGGTTACAAACCCACAGCTCAGCCAGCAAGAGATCGGCCATCTCCTAACGCAGACATCAGTCTGAACCAGGTAGATCAGCCACGCAGACAAGCAATTTCAGAACATGGTCAAATGGTACCTCTAAGCCAGTCTAACAGTAAACAGTCACTAAAAAGGCTAGTTCACCCTTCGGCCTTCTCTCTCTGGTGCCATGTGTGGTGCTCATCTGTCTGAGGTGGTTTGGGGTGCAGTTACACATGACAGCTATTTAGCTGCTGGAAAAGGGTGGCAGCGCTGTATAGCGGGAGGTAGGGAGGAGCAGAACTACCTCTTTCAACAAAAGGGCAAGATGTTAGATCAGCTCAACTGTATCATGTAACTTCCTCCTCAGATTTCCTAAAAGGAGAGGAGGAAAATCAGAATTTATGTGGTCTGAATTACTCTCTAGTGATTTCTCCCTAGATTATAAAAGGAACCTAGTCTGATTGCGTCTTAACTGGACAAAAAATTGAGTAATTATTACTATTTTTGTCTTCTCCAAGCTGCCTCACTACTCAGTCTGATGGCTACTAAAGTTTGTGGAAAGAAGGGAGTAGGAAAAGCAGAGGTGAGTGTGATGCTGAGGTAATTCTGGTTTAGAAAGACTAAAACTGTTGTGGACACACACACGGATTTTCTCTGGCTGATTTTTGAAGAGGTGGGGAAGAAGGAATCTTTACATTCTAGTGGTGAATAATAGCTGAGGATAACAATATCTTAAACTGGCATAGCTAAACCTGGAGGACAATGTCTAAAGGCACTTTAAGATGTTGTGGTTTGAGAGAGACTTAAAAAAAGCTTAAAAACCTGTGTTGTAATAGCAGGAGTAGTAGTAAAAAGGAGGTGTTAGAGACCTCCTTTTCTTTCCTTTTCAACAAGATACAGTTGTAATTTAATGCTTTAATCCAGCTTTCAGAAAACACTGTATGGCCTACGGAAACAGGGGGTTGGAAATAGATGATCAGTGGGGTGGTCCCTTCTGCCCTGAGAGCCTATGTACAGGTAGCAGGTACTTCTTTAAGAAAATAAACAAAGACTGGCTTTAAAAGCCAGTGTGTAAACTGATCTGACTGATGTGGTCTGATGAAACAGGCTTAGCTTTATTGGATCAACCAGCAAACTTCATCAGCTTCCCAAGAGTCCCGCGAAAACATTCTAGTGCTCATCCTTTCACCACTGTTCCTTAAAAAGGATGGGAATAGGAGCAACTGCAAAAAGGTAGATGAAGAGACCAGAGCTGTTAACCTTTGCACACAAGAGTTAAAATACATGGTTTATGGATGTACGTTCACACGTGTGAAGCCATGATGAATCCATTGATAAAACCCTGCTGCTCCTATGTAAAAGAACAACCCTTTGAGTAAATAAGCAGCGAGGAGCAGCCGCTTTTAAGTCAAACTCGACTTTGCTACAATGACCAATCGTTTACATCACTGACTTGCAAACTGTGATCAACAGACAATTTTTAAGGAGTCAGCAGCATAACAATAAAAGACAGCCTATTATTTGCCATGATCTTAAACTCACTGTGCAAGAGTCTACACCTACTTTGGGAGACTTGTCAGAAACTGCAGGATGACATGTTTGGAAACCTCTAGCTTCAATTTTCAGAAGCCAACAAATGCATTTGGATGCCTTAGTTTTTAATAGTATTCTTTTTTTTTTTTTTTTTAGGGGCTAGATTAGTAGAAATATTCAAAGTTTCCTGAAAACTACACAACTCCAAACAATCTTAAATACAAAAAATTATTTAAAACTTACTTTTTTGTCACGGCTAATTATCTTTCTGTTTGCTTTTCTTTTCCTTTTCTTAGAATCATAGAATTAATCATAGAATCACAGACTGGTTTGGGTTGGAAGGGACCTTAAAGATCATCCAGTTCCAACCCCCCTGCCAGCAGCAGGGACCCCTTCCACTAGAACAGGTTGCTCAAAGCCTCATCCAACCTGGCCTTCAACACTTCCAGGGAGGAGCAGCCACAGCTTCCTTGGGCAACCTGTTCCAGTGTCTGACCACCCTCACAGCGAAAAACTTCTTCCTAATATCTAATCTAAACCTCCCCTCTTTCAGCTTAAACCCATTTCCCCTTGTTTTGTCATTAACTGCCCTTATGAAAAGTCCCTCCCCAGCTTTCTTGTAGCCCCTTCAGGTACTGGGAGGCCGCTATAAGATCTCCCCGGAATCTAAGATCTGCTATAAGATCTATTCCTTTCCTAAGACCTATGAATATATCAGAAAAGCTGTCATATCATATTTGACAAACAAGTTGTCTAAGAATGAAGGCACATGACCCCAAAAAGCAAGGTGCAAAAATCTCTTTAACAACTGGCTCTTCTTAGGGCTGGTACATCTGCATTGTCAGCTATTCTCCAGACAGGCATGTTTGAAGATTTCAGCATGCACAACACACCATGTGGGCTCCTAGCCTCCAGTACAGCTCCTTGAAAGTAGATTTTGATGGGTCAAAGCCATTTTATTGAATTAGCCCTTTATTGTTTACATTAAATCCAAGTGAGCTCACAAAAACTGACTTATCCTTCTGAAAGGCTGGATTATACCGCGTGGCTTGGATGCAAAAAAAGATTAGACTTTTTATACTAATTACTTCCAGCGTGAGGAGTGCATGCACTGGGAGAGCACTGACTTTGGAGAGACTTTACTGGGCATTTCAGTGCAGAAATGTTTGCCATCTCTCCTTGCTACAAGTAAAATGATTGCCACTCCATAACGTAATTTGGAGTGCCACACTGCCATTAAACCCTGCATATGAGAAGTGCCATCTCTGGGACAAAGGGTGGTAACAGCCCTTCCCACGTGTTTCTGGTTGGTTTATCCACTCCCCCACTGTCACTATTGCTGTGGAGTACAGTGTAGCATCACTTCCTCCTACTCTACATCACTCTTTCAGAAAATAAGGGAATGGAAAAAGATTATCTTATTATTACTAAGGGAGTTTTGATTCATTTATACTTAAGCAGCTAAGTAATCCATCAATAAGCAAAGTTTCCCAGACTACAAAACCCAAGGTATTTTCAGCAGTCTGAAAAATCAGAGTTGAATACAGATGTGAATATTTTGGGAACATGATATGCCAGATCACTGTCATTACTGTAAATCACAAGTGCCGCTGTCAGACACGATGGACAGACACACAACATGCATAAGACTCTTTCACATGTTGTGTGTTTGTCCCCAAACGAATCCTCATATTCCTCATAATCAAATGAGCACCTGCTTGTGCAGAACAGACATTCAGCTTCTGGGTAGCTTTTGTGGCCAACGATGGCAAACTTTCATAGGAAAATCAAAACTATCAAGGAGTTTAATAATTTGTATGGGCAAAACAGATGTCCCACACAGCTTTCACTGAGTAACTTTGCACAGAGTGACATCAGATCTTCTCACTACACAAATTACTACTTGGGGGCCTGGGGTCTGTTGGTATTTGTTTGAGTGATGATACTCCCTGTAGCTTGTGAAACAGAACAAACAGAAGGCTTAAATGAGCCTAAAGATTTGTGAACTGCTGATCCTACAGAAAGGACACCCTTTATTGCTTTCACATCCAGCAGTATCCAATATAGCATGGGGGTTTTTTATTATTTTTCCTGTATATTAAGCAAAAAGTATGTGCTCACAGTCTAAGTTAGAGAAAGGAAATATAGAGATCTTTACACTCACACAAGCTGTGATGTGGAAGGTAAGGCTCACAAAAGGGTCTTGTTTTAAATCTTGCATTCAATAAACTGCTAGAAGAACAAAATGAAAACAAGCTATTGTGTTAATCTCCAGATTAGCCCTCATAGTCTGTCAATTTAATACTGATTAGTAAACAATGTCCATAATTAAGCTGTTGTTGGAGACACAAATGCCCCACGAGCCCGAACTAATGCGTAGTATTCAATCCTTTTACAAAGGATGGCAGATACAATTCCAGGAATGTTAATGCTGTCAAGTATCCATGATGTACATAACAAAAGAGAAGGCAGAGTTAAGGTAATTAAGCTCACACTAGACCCTCTCTCCAACCTGTACGTGTTTATTGACTAAATCTTATTAGGTGTAGTAAATAAAATGCCACTGAATTGTGGGAACTGGGACCAAAAATGGTATGAAGTTTATGGGGCCGTCAAACTCGAGATTCCCCTGGCATCAAAGCACACACATACCCTTTGCTAAAGCTAGTGACATTAATGTGCATGACAGGGGTCCATGGGGCCGTGGTCCTCTAATTGTTTAGGAGACCTTTTAGTCTGGTTGCAGACTGCATGTCTTGGTATTTGTGGAGCTAATTGCACTAAAATCCGCCAGCACAGTGTTTGCAGTGATGGGTTAACTCATTTATCCTCAGGATAATACTCAGCTCTTTGTCAACCGGGTCTCCCGCATTCACTCCCCTCCTTGACTGTCACCCCAGATGCAGGAGGAGGAAGCAGACTTCTGACAGTGCTGCTGGTGGAAACTCACCGACTGCACGTGTGCCAGAACATCAACATCTAAATATGAAACATTACCACTTTCCTTCATTACTGGTAACCTCTTCTCCTTTTCTCAGGGGGGTCACAGAGCCAAGTCTGGCGCTTAGTCCCTCCAACAGTTGGGACAAGCAGAGGTGCTTGGCCTGGGCTCCTCTGAACAGTTTATTTTTCTATACTGGATCTCATGGGTCTTCAGTTTTGAACTAACCCTGAGCAGCAGAGCCCAGACAGGCTGATGCTCTGGGTTTCCTGTGACATCCTTTTTTGCCACACACTTAAGAAAAGGATAGATAAAGGTGGACATAATTATAAGCAATCTTTTTTTTTGATGTCAATATTTTTTACATGGGGACAGAAGTGGGACTAGCCATAATCTGAAAAGTGACATAATGCAGAAAAATATTTTTTCCTAATGTGGAGTCAAAGATTTACAAACTTCAGAGTGAGAGGAATTAAAAGTATTTTTGTCAATTTTCCAGATTTCTTGATTTATGGTATTTTCTCAGATTTCTTTCCCCATGTTTACAAACATACAAGTAACTAACAAAATCATAATTACAGAAATTCACTTAGGTGGAGCACTTTCTGTCCAAGGATCTCAAATGTCTTGGCCCACAGAGAGTGGCACCACGCAAGTTTCTTATAGGATCAGATGTATTGATAGCCCCATTGTACAGTTTGGACATCAGTCAATTAAATTGTTTTGCCAAAGGTCAAAAAGAGAGTAAATTAGTGGTAGAACTAGGAAAAATACTCAACAGTATCTTCCCCACTCTTCATCCTAGACTACCCATGTAAATGCAGAACAACACTGAGTAGTTTCCTGTTTGAACATGTGGATTTGATTACGGTGGGTCACAAGTTCCCAGAGTTTTTTGGCCAGGTGGGGACTTAGTTTCTCTGGTGTTACAGAAACACAGCACCTCTGCTGTTCCTTCCCACCCCACTGCAAAACCCGCTGCATGCAGGGAGCAGCCCTGCCTCATCCACTGCTACAGGCTTGCCAGAGCCAGCAGAGAAGGGAGAGAGGAGGTCGGGGTGGGAATGTACAGTAGAGGTGAGGGGTAGCTCTAGACCACAGCACACCAATTTATTTTGGCTTAAACTGCTATGGAATCACAGGCTTAATGGAAAATGCTGCTTCTAGAAATAGTGCCGACCAGCCAGTGTCCCCATCCCTTGAACAGGCTCATAACTAACGTTACTGAGACGCAGTGTTTTTATCCCATGTATCAAACTCCCCTCCAACACCCAAAAAGCCTTTTTTTCCTTAAATAAAGAGTAAGATTTGCTCTGTCTTCAAAAAACCTACCCAAAAAAGCTACAGGTTTCTGCAGCACCTTGTTTGGGGTGGTCTTGCAGATCAAGGAGAGATGGCATGAAGCATGGTGGAGGCAGAAAGTGTCACTGTCACTGCTGGACAGCCAAACAGGATTGCTGTAGCGCTCTCAGCATACCTCCAGAGTGCCTGGCAGTCACTCAGACCCTGGGGAAATGTGGCCGTGCCAAGGAGCTCGGCAGTCACTGCACCACTGCTGAGCAGCACCGCAGGTTTCTGAAGTTTGAGCCTTTCCAGAAAGCTTCTTGTCTGCCTCATTTGCCTATTTCGAGCTGTCAAAACAAGAGCAGGTGAGACAACAAAGCACAAATATGCAGCTCAAATCTCAGTGGATCACACAATGGTACATCAAAGGGAACAAAGGCGGCAGCTGACAGAGAAGGAAATTTGGTGTTGGGACTGAAGTACAGAAGTGAGAACTAGAAGGTATAAAAGTTTTTCCCATTTGACACAGGAGAGTCACACAAGAGACTGCCAGAGCTTTTACTGAGTCATGCAGGAGATTAACAGAGGAATAACCTCCTTTTCCACGTACTGTCCTGCTTAGATGGGGAAAGACTGTTTAGAGCAAGACTCCAGTTCTGCTGAAGAAAGCACATTTGCCAAATAAAACCCCATTTTGAGCATATTAGCAGAAAAACAGGAGGATGAATAAACTGTAGTTCCACTTTGCATTTCAAGTGCATCAGAATAAAACAGGAGCTTCTCATTGCTCA
>NW_010324224.1:131176-132207 GCF_000700745.2 Antrostomus carolinensis
AATATGTGCTTGACTCTGGATTCATAAAAGAAACAGATGCTGATCTCCCATTTCCCCTGATTATTTTAATTGTCTCGTCATGCAACGTACAACCAATTTGATGACAATTTGCAGAGAACATGGAGGTATTCAGATGAGAGATGCAACAGACACACTCACACAGTATATTTTGGAATAAATATTACCCCCTTTCTATATAATATGGATAGGCATCTGAAATCGCTGTCTCTTTTTCCTACTGGCCACAGCCAATAGCTAATGATTCATAAGTAAAAGCAAAAATGTCATAATGCACTGAACCAGATGTGAAAAGCTGAAAAGGGAGGTGTCAGTGGATGGCTGTCCTTAGCTCCTTACTGTTGCAGTCATCTCTTCCCTTAAGACTTGGAGTGGAAGAGTTTGAAACTTCTCCTTATCAAAGACAGCCCCTCTTGGTAAGAGAATCAGTACTTTTTAAAAATTGTTAGCTGAAATATTCTCTAGACTAGCTGTATGCTGTTTGAAAATAGGCTCTTTAACACTCACATAGAACAGAGGAGCTTTCGTACCCTCAAGTGCACCAAGAGGTAAATAATTACCTGAAGCACACTTCACCGACACAGACCACTGAGTTCCTCAAGCAAAGTCTCAGCACAAGAGCACGTTCTGCTCACAGCAGCTTTTTCTTCACTCTTCAACCACAGAGGGCTGAAGGGAAGCTCCGGCAGAATGGAAATGTGCAAAGTTACTTACTCTACAAACATCCTCTCCTGGATCCAGCAGTACCTGTGGAAAATGGGACAGCCTTCAGCCCTGTCAGTTTCCTAGGAAAATTGTTCATGGAAGCACTGCATCGCAGGCAAAATTAGCGAAGTTCTGCTATTTACATCATTTAAACATCCTTTAGCCTGAAACAGGACTCACATGAGCACCTTGTTGGTACAGCTGGGGTGGCTGTGGCAGGCAGGAGGGCAGTGGCCAGCAGCTGTGGCAGGCAGGTTGGCACTTGTTTCCTTCCCCAGGAGGTTAGTCCATCCAGAGGAAAGCAGCCT